>NC_051128.1:708628-866732 GCF_014839805.1 Manduca sexta
ACTTAATGCCATGACATTCTCTCCCAGACAACCTCGGGGTGGTGTAGAGGACGGAGGTAGGTGTATAATAAAAGAAGTGAAAACACATAAAAGAGTAATAATAAACAAATGTATGGTTTAACGTAATGTATGTAACACCAGACTACTACGGCCAAATTCGCTAAGGGCACAATACACTGAATTCTATTTATCTCATCATTGCCAGTAATTCAATAGTGTAATGATACGCTGGACTACTACGAGCAAATTCCATAAGGAGACAATGTAAAATGACTGATGACAATTAATGCTTAAAAACAGTTATTAGACGAACGATTATTTGATATTAATTTATACAAAAACAAACATAACAATTTTTTTTAATATGTATAAAGGTAGTTTGATACCGTTTAGTGGAACCAGTTCTGAGCAACCTTACGAGGTGATTGCCCGTTGGAAACAATAGCATTCACTTCAAAAATAAATCTAAACTAAACACTTAACCTAACCTTTACTAGCAAAGAACTAACTAATAAGCATTTAGGTGCTTCATACATTATTGCTTGATTCGCAACTTATAAGCACCTCTTATCGATGCCAAACAGCTGTCTATGAATGGCTGTCATGTATGCTGCGTTTCTTAGTCTCGTGGCAGCGTCTTATGGAGTGTGAATTTGAACGTTCTGGGTTCAAAATGTGGGTCGAACAGCCATACGGTGATTGACATCTACGGTAGATACAAATATCTTACCACTTTTGTCCATTTCGCGGAGTTAGGAATTTATCACTACCGCTCAGCCTTCTTGGGGATCGACTGGGAGGTTTTGTTGGGTTCAGCGGTCTCGAGACCTGGCGTTGAGCTGCCTGGAGAGATGGAAAATGTTGGGCTACTGCCGGGTCGAATCCCTAACATTATGAATACCCTATCCACGAAAATACGAACTAAAACTTCGCGGTAGCCATTTTTGCCACATTAGTAAATCATCATCATTATTGTCATCAGCCACATAAAGTCCACTGCTGAACATAGGTCTCCCTAAAGATTTCCAAACCTATTGAAAGCGGCCTGCATCTAACGTGTTCCTGCAACCTTATTTAGCAAATATTATATTAAAATTATGTATTATCTTTCCAGGCAAAATGTAATAACACTTTTCGGAATAAATGTTACGTGAATCAAAGCTTCGTGGATTAAGGCGGACTATAAAACATATACGTAGGTAATGCTCTTTGAATACACGATGGGATGTACTATTTAGTAATGCGCTTTCAAAATGGACGGATAGAATTTTTAAATACGGGGGTGGATTTAAATAATTCCCTTTTGCTTAAATTTTGTGGAAGCAAAGCTACAAAATAAATTCTATGTCCTGGTAAATGTATTTATAATTTAAAACAATATACCATATTATAAGTAGCGACGTTTTTATATATAATAAAACAAAACGAAATCACGCGACTTTATTACTTTTGTTTTTTTATTGAGAATGTATTGTTTACAATTGTTATCCCCCGTTTTATGTTTGCTCTACATTCTATAATAGGTTCTCGTCAGCCCTCAGAGTACGAAACTCTAAAAAGACTAATTAATAATCAACTGCTGCTAAAACAGACACACAACGAAATGGCTGCTACAAGCCGGCAATAAATATATTGCAAAAATATAAACAATAAAATTCGTTTATATATTCCTAAATAAATCAAATTATCAGCGTCTGAGTGGCGTTTAAAACTTAATGAACAAACAAACAGGAATACGCAGACAGCGACCTTGTATATTATCAATGACGGAATGTCTCAAGTGATTTGTAACTGAACAATTGTGTCAAATACAAGCACTTGATAACACTAATGTAAAACCCACTTCATTTTTCTTCCACGTATTCTAACTCCACTGTTAGGTCGGGTCAACGCAACACAATTTTATACACGTTGCAAAAAGGACTTGTCTAATCTGTAATCGGACGCGAGCCAATCGTATTAAAAGAATCTAGCATTCCTAGAATTCGTTATGAAACTCGGGTCCTGGTGGTCTACGTTTTATAGGTACCTTTATTTTTCGTTGTTTCTTTTTTCATACGACCATGGCAATGTGACACCAATGCATCTGATGGTAAATGAAGTGCGGTGCAATAGAATATCGACTGACGAGAGATGATTACCCATCGACAGTCGACACAATTTCGCCGGCCTGTTGGAACCGGACAAACACAGGCTGATCTCGGAACGCGACACACTTAAGTAAGCCACTATGGCGGGTTTTAACATCTTGTGTACGGTGCTCGCTATCCGGGCGGATATAAAATATATCTTACCACTACTAAAAATCCTACGAGTTTAGATACTGTAGGTGATTTAAAACTGCTCAGTCTAACTCGAATACATTCATCAAAACGGATAACGTAAT
The DNA here is from genome assembly GCF_014839805.1 of Manduca sexta. Taxonomy (NCBI): domain Eukaryota; kingdom Metazoa; phylum Arthropoda; class Insecta; order Lepidoptera; family Sphingidae; genus Manduca; species Manduca sexta. The sequence continues at coordinate 711,015 of NC_051128.1, forward strand.
TTATTTAATTAAGGGTATACATGCTATAAAAATGTAACAATAGATTATTATTATATTGTCATAGGCCTCTTTCAGGCGTTAACTAGTTGATTGTGAATTATAACAATTCGACAACTGCGAATTTACAGTGTATCCCTTATATTTCCATTCATACCGTGAGAGTAACACTCTATTTTGACCTTCACTTTTCATTACAGAATGGTGTAAACTTATTTCCAGAGCTATATATCATTTCAGAAATCGATCAATATGCCTTTCATCCAAAACCATTTCTTAATACATATATTAATTTATCGGCTAACATTAATTTTTATCCATATTTTAATGTAATAAAAAGCTAACCTCTCGCTCTCACAAACTAATAAATAAATATTATCTTAGTCATCACTGCATTGATTTATATTTTGGGACATCCGCGGCTAATCCGAACCACTGGACTGTGCTTCGCTACTAAACTCTACCAAAAACGGGATTATCCAAACTTCATACAATAACGTGTGTTTAACAATACTGAATTGGTTTGGGATACCAGAAAAAGCCGATTAAATGCATTGCATGCATGTTGCATATTCCTAATTGAGCTTAATTATATATTTCCTGATAAAAAAAGTGTTGGGTGAAATGCTGTCAAACATTTACTTAATGGACATTTGGAATTTTAGTTTGCTAACTAATGAGGAAATGTCATTATTAGAAAATATGATCGTATTATCAAAAGATAAGCAGAAGTAAAGGTCCATTTAGCATAACATACAAACAAAAAAATACCGTCTAGAAATAAATTGTGTCAAGTTGGCAAATCGTGGGCTGAGCGATGAAAATCCTATGAAGTTATCCAAAAAAAGATAATTCCTCTTGGATAGAATAAAATACGCGGAAATAAGTCAGCAAATTGATACATTTCTGGCTTTCTTGTCATGTAACTAAAATATTATTTTAATCTTTGCAAAACAGAACATACAAAAAGTATTTCACCTATAAATTCACATCTAATATCTTTTGTTCAAAGTTATTACATGTCAAACTCAAATATTTTGACGCGTAACAAATACTCGTATATACAGATTTTACTTAACATTATTGGATTTATGTTGTAATAAATGTGAATGACTTGCGGAATTTGTTATTGCTTATAGTTCAAGGAATATGTTTTGAGTGGGAGAGGACCTTAGGTATTGGAACTGTTGATAAACCATGAAAGGGGTAAACAGAGTTGCAACTAGGTTTAGTTTTGGGTCTGGCTGTAGATTATTTGCTGATAGAAAGGTGGCTTAAAATATGAGTATAGAAGGTTAATCCACTAAACGAAGATTTGTGGTAACCTTAATTTTATTGTACTAGCTTGTGTACGCGATTTTACCGATATAAAAATCTGTTTAGGGATCAAAAATAATTCTTAGCTCTTAGAGATAGCACGGTTTTTCATTAGCAGAAGAATTTTCAAAGGTATTTCCGGAGATTAACACATTCGAAGAAAAGCTTTAGCTCTAGATTAATGATATAGATAAAGAAAATATAACTTAGTCTCAAATAATGACTATGTTTTATAGAACAGATTCTCTAATGAGGAGAGAATAAATATATTATAAGTATATAGATAGATACTGCATTCGCGTCCTATTTTATTAAAGTTTCAATTCTACTGTTAAAGCAAACGTAGACTACCGAATACAGTCCAACAAGAATTTATTAAATATATATGACATTTTGTACTCGATTGTACCTGAAAAAATATAGATTAAATTATGTTGATAAAACAACTTAATAAATAAAATTTTTGATAAAAGAAATATTGTATCTGCAAGATATAGTGTTGAACAAGAATGGCGTAAAGCACATAACACTAGAATAATATTTCTTACAATATTCATCTGACACTCGACACCTGGACGTACTACATACTACTACGTATAAATCTGACGTCTATTTTCTATGCTATTTCAACTCACAGCTGTACTGCGGAAAACCACATAGCCGCTTCATCAATTTTTAGCGCTGACTAAAAAGGAACAATTATGTCCCATTGTGTGTTGTTATTGCTGGTTGATTGTGCGTCAAAATGAAATTTAGCCGCTGTAGCGAGGCGGGTCACGTACTAGACGCAGTCATTAGCTGTTCAATTAAACGCAGTGACTTGAAATTTACGTTTTCAATACGTCGCAGGAAATGTTTATTTGTCGAAAATTAATGTATAAAATGTAGTTAGTTTTGTTTTTAAATAAATCTACAATCAAGTTTAAGGAAGTAGCTGGTTAAAAAAAAACAAATACTTAAAATAAATTTGTGTTACCGTTAATTAACGAGAATGCTAATATTTGTAGGCATTTTGTTGAATAAATGGTACATGAAAATAATTCGTTGGATATTTCATTCGTCAACGTTAAAAGAACAAAGTGCAACAAGAAACCCTTCCTTAAAATGAAGTTCTATTTAGGAGTAGACGTGTAATACTGTATATTACTTTAAAAACGCTATGTTGTATTTTGAACCAAACCTTTAGGTTTGAGGTTATAAAACAACCCTTTCAATTTCGGCTACTAAAGCGAGCATACATAGTTCCATTTGGTGGCAGACATTAAATCAAATTCTGCAGCAGCTGCTTTCGATTAGATCTAATAATAAATGTTGGTACTGTTGTAATAATGTTTTGTATTAGCTTCGGATCTCGGCTCCGTTCGCTTAAAATCTTTTTCCGGTATAAAATAGAAACTATAGCACTTAATAATAATAATAATAATCCTAGTACTAAAAAAACTTCCGAAATAGACGTGGGTTTAAAAGTTAAGGATCGGTTGAACAGCGATTGGAGACATATTTTCTGCCCAAAACAACATTTAATCTCTATTGCAAGTCTTCAATGATCCCTTTCATATTTTTTCTAAATCTGCGAATGTTTATGAGTTGTGTACAATCATTTAATGTGATGTGACCTCTTTATCGTTTTGTCGGCCTATGAAAAGATTATGGTAGGCAACGGCTTGGTTGTGTCTCTGGCATTGCAAGCTCCATAGGTGGTGAATACTGTCTACCATCAGGCGGAACGCTTACTCGTTTGCTTACTAAGGCAATATTTTTTTTAATCGTTCTATGACCTATATTAGGAACCTCGTCATTCGGTCCTGATTCACTCCTAAATATCGATATTGCATAATAATGCTAATTTGCCACTTCGTTGGTCAGCGGATAGGTCACGTGTCGCATTTTATAGACACCATCTATTTTTTGGCGTGTGTTAATGTCTACGGGTAAAAATAAATTGAAGACGACGTATAAGGTACGAGAGAATAAATAAAATAGGTTGTAAGGTCTAGGACATTGTTTGTTCGTTTCTTAGTGTAGCTTCTATGAAAATCTTACTTCTCACTTATATTATAAATGCGAAAGTTCGTAAATGTTTGGATACTTGTAAGAAGTAAACACAGAAACAGCTGGACGGACTTGGATGAAAGGAAGACGGATAGACCATGTCTTGAATTAAAATATAGGCTACTTTTTATTCTGATAATTTGCTTCTACGGCATAAAGGAAACAATAGATTTTTAAACAGATGCATGACGTCTTTTAAGTGGTACTATTATTGAGAATTTGTACCGGGAAAGGCTATTCACGCGGGCGAATCTGCGATCTAGTGATATAGTAAGAGTTCATGCATAAGGTCACGCCAATATTAAAAACAGCGTGCAGACATTGTGCTAAATAATTAATTAAACGAAATTTTTTATTGGTAAATCCAGTTTCGAACTGAGCCTTAATTGATAGATTGTTGGCACAAGTTATGTGTTTGATAGGTATTAAAGACTTAAGTGCTGAGCCGAGATTATAATCAAAGTTTATCTTGATCAGGTAAGAAATCCTTTAACACCTGAACTTGCTAACAACTACGCGTGAACTGATAATGCTATATTATAATCATATTAAGCTCTCGATTATACCCGAGGGTATCAAGTATGGATTATTCTAAAGAAAAGTTACGCTTTGCGAAATCCAAGTAGGGATTTATTTTAATCAATTAGTAAGACTATTTATCAAGTTATTAATACGTGGAACCACAACGTAATATAAAATTCAATTTGCCTATTTAGTATTTTATCCGTTAAAAGCACTCTTATATGTTATTTATACAAAGAAATTCACTAATTGAAAATGTCCACTTTAATGAGAACCAAGAAATTCAGCCTTTAGTCTTTCTCATCTATAGGCCGTCATTTCTTTTTTTTTATTAGCTCGGTAGCTTAGTTGTATTGCGTCCGAGGTACAACACGGCTCAGAGGTCACGATTTTGAATCCCAGGTTGGACAAAGTCATATTGGATTTTTGCTCAGTATCAGGAATCAGGAATTTGTGACCGATGTCGCAATAGTGTTAATCTCTCACATCAAAGGACGAAACACACAGGCAAAAAGAACGTGTCTTGGTTGCATCCTTACCTATCCCTTCGGGGGTAAAGGCGTGTGTTTACTTTTAACTCCTTCTGGCTGATTTTACTTAACATCAAAGGAACTTCGTCGCCTCATTTAGTATATAAGAGAATATCCTTAAGCAGCAATTTGGGAGACAGTCTTCCGTCAGTTGGATTGTATTATGGAATTAATTTTACTTCCAGACATTATATTTATGCAGGGCGTTACTGGCGACAATTTGATAAGGCTGCCAGTGTTTAAACAGATTCGTGGCTCGTTTTAACATCTAACGTTAAAACGAGTCAGGAATCCGTTTAAATCGTCTGAATATAAACGTGGAACCCACGGCAGGTATTTGTCTGAATGGTTAGTTTTACACCATGTGGACTATGGTTTCTATCCAGTGAGGTCTTTTTCGTCGTACTCATTAATATAAGTACCTCCATTTAAGACTAGTATAACTTATTATACTTCGTGCAACCGCTCAACGCTCTATGAGCTGTAAAATGTCCTCAAGTGCATTAGAAAACAACAGCATTTGTACACTGTCTGAATCAAAGATGGACATATTATTTAACATCTGTTTGGTAATAAATGAATACCAAATGCTTTTATATTATTGTAACTAAAATTCATGCATATTACGTTATACCGCGACGTTCGTTACAAAGAGGTTATAGTACAGATTTACTCTCGCATTGTAGGGGATATAAACGAGAGTGTCTGCGTTGAAGGCGACAGTTATAAAATGAGTTTCTAGATATATTTTATAACCCATTCGCCTCTCGCTAACTTGTAAATTATAACGTGATGAAAATGTCTCTGCGTATACAGTGCGGGTCGGTTTATTACTCATATCCTTGGCGTCGGAATTAGGAATTAGGGATATAGACCAAAACCTGTGTCTAGATTATTATAAAAATATGTATAGACTAGTACTTAAGTTGTGTTTATGTTTAAAGCGCTTCGCAGACGTTATTTATATACATTATAGAATGGCGGCAGCAAAGTCCCAATATTATGCTTTCATATAATTACTGTAAAAGTGATTGTAACTTTAAATAAATTACTTAGTTTAATTCAAGGTGTTGGATGGTGATTCTACTGTTTATGGGTGGTCGTATCGCTTACCATCAGACGACCGGCAAGCTCGTCTCGTCATTTAAAGCAATAAAAAAAAAACTTAGTTAAGCAGTTTAGGATTACAGTTTCGGGGTACATACGTGGCAATCATCTGACATTAATAGCATACCAGACCATTTTTACGTTTTCTTAATAAAAACTCGACAAGACAAGCCAAGACTTACTTCAAGTTGTTTTAATATTTCAACATATTCCGTGCAGTGCAGGAGACAATTTATTGCATGTAGCATTCTATACAATGAAACTTTGCGTACCGAACTAGGTAAACTCGTAAAGGCGAGCTCACATTATGTTCTTTATTTTCCCCTTGCCTTGTCTCGCCCTTCTCGCATGAGTCTTTGTAAAGATAGGAGCATGTTTGTGAATATGTTTCAATTGGAAACGTTTAGATGTTTGAACTTTGACGCAGAAACCGCTAAATAGGTTGAATGAAATTTGGAAGAAGCAGACCATGTCCTGGATTAACATATAGGCTACATTTTATCTCGGTAATTTGCTCCAGTGAAAAATATTTAGTGCTGCCGAAAAACAGATAGTGCTGACGTTGGACGAATGGTGATATGAAGCGCTACATTGATTCAGAGGGTTGTAGCAGAAAAGATATTTACGTAGGCGTACCCGCGGGCAACACCTAATATAATACAAGTGCTAAAAGCCACTCAAAGACGGAGAAGCTTCCAATAAAAGAAAAAAAATTGGTTCTAATTCTGGAATCTCTTTACAATATTGTTGGAATATAAATTCCATTAACTTATCTAAATTCTAGTATTATGTAAGCACTGTTTCAGTTGGAAGAACTAACTGATTATAAGTTCTAGCTTCTGATGTGTACCTTATTTATTGTAGAATCAGCAATTGTTTTAGCATTTCATTCTTCACAATTTCATTGTAAAAGTAATTACATTAATGTGTTGGTAACAATGTGAATTTAATAAGTGTAATGGAGTTTCGCTTGCTTTGAAATCAAGTGCAACTTTAACAATGTTACATTTTGTTTGTGAAATTGTATGGAAGTGCATTTAAGTCATAATGGAAAATTAAATAAACCGTTTTAAATACGGATTGTTTTATAACATTTGTAAACTTAAATCTTTAAAAGCAGCATAGGACTCTTATTTAAGTACTTTTTTGAATAGATCCTTTTAAATATAATATACTAGTTTTTGGTCGGGGTTTCGCCTACGTGAATTAGTTTTTTCCTGGATAACAGCCTATGTGGTATTCCAGAATATAATGTATATCTGTGCCAAGATTCATTCAACCTTCCTGGGATGATTAAGAAACTATCATTCATCTAAACTTTGGTATTTATAATAATTGTATCTAATTTAATATGTCATGTTACAAAAGTTGCGCAATAGGATTTCATTCAGTACAAAACTATGTATGCATATTTTTAAAAAACATGAAATTTGAAAAGACTTGCAGAAAATTGCGTTTAGGATATTTTATTAAATATTCTAATGTAATGTCGATTCTATTACAATGGACAATGACGATTGCAAAGTTAGATAGGGAAGGGTAATATTGCTTCAAAGTTTTCTCTGAGCTATCAAAATAGGTAAGCAAATCCAGTCGTGTCCATTCATAACGTAAAATTTTGCTACAACGCCGCTCGACACCTTCTATTTGAGTTATTCATAGAATTTTCATTGTACGTTTCTGAGGGAACAAAACAAAACTTTTGGATACCGACCATGAATACAGATCTAGTAATAAGTGCGTGATATCTGCTAGTGGCACTACTGCTGAATAAAATATCAACATTCGCGTACAATTTCGAACTTGACGCTGACATCCGAAATGCCCTCGGGATTGCTGATTTGCCTACAAATGCATACCCTTTCTGTTATTATAGTTTTTATTTTTATGATGAATGACGTGTGATAGCGATAAATGCAATTACCACGTGACAAGAGTCATGACAAATCATATATAACACATTAGTACGACTTTGAATAATACTCGAAATTTTGTCTAAAATTTATTAGTCTCACAATCACAAGATAGGATGAAAGCCATCTGATATCCGTAGACGGACTTGCTGTGTTTTATTACATATCTATTAAGTAAGCTAGCTGGCAGTGGCGAAAAATTAAGTTATCCGCAAGGGAATCCGACGCGACATAATATGTACCAATATGCATGAATAATAATAATATCAGTCCTGTATTATATACTTAATAATAATTAGATTTTACATAAATTCTACACAAAGGCAAGCCGGCAGGTATCGGATGCTAATGACCCTTCGTCACTGCTGGCTGATAGCTTGACACAGCAAAATACAAAAATTCATATATATTATTGTTATCAACTCAGCCGAGTCTAATAAGCCTTGGATTAGTTCTCGGTCAAGGTCGCTCAACACCTGCGTCGCGCGGAACTAAGCAATTTCTACCTTTAATCAACCGTACACCATAAGAGCCGAAACATGCGTAACATATGCAGATAGAATTATATATTATTGTTTCAATTGTTATTTTAACGTGTGTCGCTTGTCTGATAGGAACCGCCACTAAAACGCCACTAACACCGTAACATTCTGATACAAAATAAATCTTACGATGTCTGATACATGTATACACCCCCCACCTCCAACCCTTTCCACCTCCGCAGGCAATTCTTGTGCGTTCGGTCTTCACACGAATGCACGCCCATGCATTGGGACATTTGCCGTGGCGCTAGTTACACAGTCCAGTGTGTATACATCGTGGTTGTTACTATAGAGGCCTATTTAGATAGGCTGTTATATTCACATTTTATATTGACGGTTGAAGGCTAATTGACTTAAGCCACATTCAGTTTCATACATATTAAAATTAGCTCTTTTTTCAATCTTATTTTAAGATAGTAAAAATTTTTCGAAAGAAAATGTCGTTTAATTCAATTAGCCTTTTAGTTTGGATATACATAATTCAAAACACAGCCCACCACTTGCACTTGTGCCAGCATACGCTAGAAAAAGATGTTATTCGGTATGAATATCGAATATTGAATACTGTATGTTTGTTACAGAGAGCTCTATCAGCATGCGACACCTCATGGTGTGCCTCATGTTCCTGGGCACCACGGTCTCGTACGCGACGCGCGTCAGCATGAGCGTCGGCATCGTCGCCATGACCTCCAACAATTCACACGGATATACGGTATGTATAAAAAAAAAACACGCTTACTATTTTTTCCTTACACTTCCGGGGATCTCCTGAAGAAATCTGCTTGGCACAGACAGCATACCTTAGCTGTGGAGTATGACCTGGGTTTCAGCCCTAGGTCGAGTAAAACTTTGTGTGGATTTTAGTGATACTTTTAACTCTATTCATATTAAACCGTTTGTTTGTTTTCTACTTAAAAAAGAACATTGATCAATTTGACTCGTTTTTAGGCTTGTCATTATTTTTGGCATAGCATCAAGTTCTACATTGGTCAATTTCATTAATTTAAGCTTCCGCATGACTCATCAAGTTAATTCAATTAATTCCTTAAACAACTCGTTAACTCAACAGTAATGTAATTGAGTCTCACTACGGATTAAATTTCATACTTTACGGGACTGAGGAGTTTTAATGTCATGACTTCGCATACAGTGTGCGAGCGCTCCGTGCTCTCATGTTTTTACATTACCTAGTTACTGCAGCTTTCTGCTTTAATATAACTACTGCTCGTAAGTGCATTGAAATGAAATATATTGCATTTTGTTCTAAAGTTGTGGCTTTTTAGTTAATGGTATTTTTTATATTGTTAAACTAAGCAATGTGTATGAAACAAAGTTCAGTTTCAGTAAACTTATAATTACTATTTTTTATAGTTAGTGACCGCTACTTTGTGTCGTGTTTATCGTCAGAAACAAATTCCATAGTCTCAAGTCTCAAGACTCAAATTATTTTTAACCATATTATTTTGACTCTGGAAGTTTCGCTAAAGACGTAATTCTAGTCGATTCATAAAAAGATCAAATCAAATATATCCTAAAAGAACATTAACCGTTATCTCATAAACTGGCAAATAACACCGTTTTATGAATGCTCGTGAAATCGAACCAATCCGATATTAAAAGATATAAAAGTTCTCACAATTCAAATATTTGACAGTTACTTTACATTTACTTTCCTAAAAATTGATTAGTAAGGGGAAAATTTGAATTTCAGTATTTTTGTATTAGCTGTCAGTTTATTGAAATATTTCCTTTTTGTTCCGAAAATTCCCAATAAGATTTTCCGTGTTGACATTTGACGTAATAAATTAATACTTCTTGGTCGTGAATTAGCTGTGGAAGCTAATCATCGAAATAAGCGGTAAAGCCTGGTTGGGAATGGTACGGATTACTGAGGCGGAGGTCAGCAAGTTCAAAACCCAACGCACACACTTTGCTTTGAATGACACATAGTAGTTAGAACTACTGTACATACATACATAATATAACGTCTCTATCCCATAGGAAAAGGCTATGGACTACAACTTTGCACGATTCTGGCATACTTCTCTCGCTTCCTCCACCTTCATCAATATTTTCATGCATTCGCGCCGGTTCAGGGTACTTTTACCCTTTACTAAGAATGTCAGATCTGACATTCGAAGTTTCGCATTATACATCCTCTTTGTCAGTCTTCTATTATCCATCATCTCCAAATTCCCAAACCACCTTACTTAGATCTATGGTCAATTCGTTATTTTTTTTATCCCTAATTAATTTAACCCCATTTCTTAGAAACATAAAAACGATGCAAAGTATAGGGTCGTTAAGTAAAAGCTTATTAATAAGCCCAAGGGTTAGAAGCAAGAGGGAGGTAATAAATTAGGAGGATAAAGTTGGCGTGGAGCGAGGATTCATCCTCACAACCCTCCATTAATCAAAGATAGCCGATGCCGGAGATGAATCTGCCTTTTGTTGTAAAAACTACACAACAAATAGGGGCAATCTGTCTTATACATTTCAATACTAGTTGTGGCTGGGACTCTGTCCGCATAGATTTTTATTAGCATTGTATATTTCTTCGTCATATTTCTTAAATTCCTTAATGAACATTTTTATGGTTTTTTCCTGGAATTTATTTGCGTTTTTCGGGATATAGGTACCCAAAGGGGCCACATGATATATCCGTGTACCGAATTTTATCTAAATTGGATTAGCGATGACTGCTTCTAACAAACGTCCAATATCTACATACTTTATCGCATTTATAATGTTAGTGAGATATGAATAAATAAAACTTCGCGCTAAGTTAACGTTATTCCTTTCTCTGTACATTGACCTTTAAGTTTTTACCCATCGAAATTAACTCGATTCCTTATACAAAGAGCGACGTTTGGAAGGAGCTCTTAAAACCATTTTGTTCAACTGTACCTTCGCCATTTTCCTAAATGACTCGCATTTTGTTGGTTTTGCAAGAAAGTCTTTAGTTTCTTTGCTATTATAGCTTTTATGCTGCATCTGAATTTTGAACGCCGACTTTAAAGCGATAGTTAATGGATTCTATACCCAGAGCGAAAAGAATAAGAGTAAAATGAAAAAAAAATATCTAATAAAATCAATTGTACAGGGTCCTTTATTTAAAGACTCCACATACTGTAAATACAGTAATCATAAAATTAAATTCAGATTATCATATTTTAAAGTCTATAAGTAAGTTCACTAACTTATGTGTTGCTTTTATCAATACTAATTAACAGTAATGTTTATTTCCACATTGACACAGTTTAATTTGATTCGATACAACACCAACATAATAGATATTGACTGCTAGAAATAAACAACTGTGTATCCCGCTTTCGAAAAATATACGTATTTAAATATTTTTTCTTTAACATTCTAAGGGCATGTTTCACAACTTCTGAGTAATTGCTAGTCGCCACATAAATTTATAACGCGACCAAATACAAACGTCGCACTATAATTTATGCTCAAATAAATGGTAATAGAATGAGTACTATTTACATTGGCTGTTTAATACAACAGTAGTCGAATAAAATACGTGAAACACGTCCTAAATATTTGAATTTAAAAGCTATACTGTATCTTCCAAAAAACCTATATTTTTTCTTATCTCTCTCAAATAGGCTAAGCCATACCTATTCAACCAGTGCTTTCAATACAACATTATACAAACGACAGCTCATCTATTTCAATATCGTCATTCCGGTAACGAGCACAACAGCCCCCGGTTTTTTGCCATTTCGATGTCTGAATTATTACCTTCGGAAGCTCTTTTGTAGGATAATGTTTTTGTATGTGTGAGGTCTTAGTGGAACTGTTATCAATTGCTAGACTCAAGCGAGATATATTACGTGAACAATGTGAGCCAAAATGGTTCGACTTGATCAGAATAACTCAAGAGAGCCATAAAGTAAGATAAAATATTTTTGAGGTGTTAAGAGATTACAGATACAAAATAACCTAATATTACTAATTGTCAAGGACATACAGGCTGTTCGCTTGTTAACTCTTTTATAATACGTCATTGAAGAGTAATCGTAAGCCTTTTTTTTAATTAGTAACATGACCAATGTTTGTTAGCTTGACAAGGGTCGGCTTGTATAAACACAGCAAACTTTTGGGTGAGCGCTTTAGGCGCTCGCAACCCTTAAAGCCTAGATGGTGTACCTCCTATTTATAGGCAGTCGTTACCCCACCATCAAGCCTGAAGTTTGTCCCTCTCATCATTCACTACTACAAAAGTCTTTCACAAAAAATACCCTCGAAAAGACATTTGTAGAGATACTCGTTTTATATCCCATTAAATGGCACCGTTAAGGTCTGGAAAACCTAATAAACTATCAAAGAATCGTCCAGATTTCGGTTGCGCAACAAAACTGTTCGAAAAACGATCATTTAGCCCAAATGAAGTCGTTTTTGGTACGCGGGACGCATTCAGAAATAACGACCGATTTGCTTCGAAATGGAAATTTGAAGCTAAACGACAGAATGTTCTAGATGAGATGATGAGTGTTGAGTGTGAACGTACACTGAGCGATGTCTGGACTTTAAATGGGTTTTCAAACTAAACTAACCATGTCTAATGGGTATAGTCTGGGCAGGTACCGCCTTATTAACTTTTTCTATCGCCAAACAATATTCAAGCACTGTTGGGTATCAGTTCGAAGGATATAAAAGTTCCCATATTATATTCTATCCCCCCATTTCCCCAATTCATTTCATTACAAACTAGTTGACCCGACAGACGTTGTCCCGTCTTAACTATGAATTTGCAGCTCGTATTCTGTCAATCGCTGAAATTAACTTTTCTTAAATTTTCTAACGTTCCGCTCAACTTCCTTAATTTTTTCTTTCATAAGATCCTTCTCCCGACAATAACAAAAACAACAAAAAAAATAGTAAAATCAGTCTAGCCGTTCACGCGTGATGGAGTGACCAAGGGAATTAGGGATTCATTTCTATATATATATAGATAACATTGTTTGTGGCAAGCTGTGCACTAAAACCGCACTTCGCTAGAATTATAGCTTAATCCGAACTAGCCTTCACTATCCAGCGATCGACTTATTGCTGCCAGTATTCCCACGTGCTACATAAGCTTTTAATTCAAGAAGATTAGTCTCTTTAAACACCTGACGTAATAGGTCCCGAGCGTGTAATCTAGTATTTATCAGATCTAAATCGAACATGCAATTACAGTTCTCGCAAGCGTTCGCTTTTATATCTTTCTTTTAGATGTAATTTGGACTTTTCTCGTTACGATTATCACCAGCTCCGTGGCGATTACCGTCTGGTTTTTTAACTATTTTATTTAAACAAGGCCGTCTACTGAAAAAAAGACTAGCAAACGTATTTTGAATTTTTATTCGTAATATTTTTTGGGCTTAAATGTACGTATTTATAAAGTCATTTTATGTTACATTATAATCAATTATTTTAAACGATTATTCGTAAAAAAACATGGGGGAAAAGGAAGATGTAAGAATTAAACCTACAGCCTATAGCTTTAAGTACATTTATATACTGTCCTTGATTTACAATCATAAACTGTACATTTCTTACAGGTATTCGACTGGGAACGCGGCACCCAGGACACGATCCTCTCATCGTTCTTCTGGGGCTATGTGATACTGCAAGTGCCAGCGGGCATGCTGGCGGGTCGGTTTGGTGGCAAGTTCCTCATATTCGCCTCCATGGTGTCTACTGGCATCGTCAATCTGTTGGTTCCTCTTGCTGCTGTTCATGTGAGTATTTTTTAAACAATAACATAGTAGAACGTTCTAGGTGTCATCTGCAGCCTCAGAGCAGCAAGTATAATGCTGATTTTAAAGTCTGCTACTACTTTTTTTATTGCATTTAATGACAAGACATGCTTGCGGTTCGCCTTTTTTCTATATAATATGTAAATCGTTCAACCCTACTACCTGTAGGGTTGAACAATAAAGAGGTGTTATTAGCTTCATCCTTAAGTTGCATAAAAAATATCAGCATGAAAACTTTGCGAGTCCATCACCTTCCATCCCTTCCTTTTTACTAAATCCTAACAGTTAGACAAAGTTACGAAATTTCCACCGAGTGATTTATTTCGTCCGAGCGAGTTCATTTCTAATAACATTACGATATGAGGGTAACTTGGGCCACTATATTACTGCCATGTGACGTCACAACTTTACAAATTAAACCGTTTTCCTGCTGGCGTTTAATTTATTGTCTTTTTTGTATGTTACTTTTTATGGACGTAAATTGTAATAGAAATGTTATAATACGTGGCGTTCGAATTATAGTTTTAAACTGCAGTTTGTTATGATATAATTGCAATCAAAGAAAGATGTAAATAATTAGATTATCGTTCACGATCAAAAAAATGTATTCGTGGAATTTAAGTCCCTATAATAAGTTTTCCTCGATAAAACTGTTATTATTTTAAAATGTTATCTATTTATACGCAAAACTTCATATAAATTTATTTAATAGTCTGTGTGTAATTGGCTATGAAATATTATATACAACACATTAAAGCATATTTATAATATTAAAAGGACCTATTCAGTTGCAAAAAAGTGAGAAACAGTACCTATTTAGAACTGATGCCAATTATATGTATAACATATTACGTAATGTCCGATCGCGGGTATTTATTTATCGTATTAAAATAACTGGGACACTCAAATCCGAAACCAATATATGCGAATTACAAACATTTGTATTAGATCGCATATTTCATCCTTTTGACTTTCATTTTTAAATCATACCGGTTTAAAATTCTATAGAGTTTTCCATTCTGAATGGATAAACTCAATTCTATCCCTCGCAATCATCGATGGTCGATTGTTAGTAATCAGACTGAATGCTGTTAAACTACTTCTCTTCCTCATTTTTCTCTAACAATTATTATTGAAGGCACGCTCAGTTTACTTAATACAATAACTTCTAGTTCGTTTGTAGAATAATAGAAAGATAAAATTAGAACATGAGAAAATTGGAATGAAATATTTATTACAAAATTCAATTTGCGAATTTGTTACAAATAATTTTGCTGTGGTTTATTTAGAATATCGACAACAGTAAATAATAAAAATGAGTCTTGGTATTCAAAACTCCTCAAAA
Source organism: Manduca sexta (assembly GCF_014839805.1). Classification (NCBI taxonomy): domain Eukaryota; kingdom Metazoa; phylum Arthropoda; class Insecta; order Lepidoptera; family Sphingidae; genus Manduca; species Manduca sexta. The sequence continues at coordinate 726,099 of NC_051128.1, forward strand.
TATTAATCCATCAATCAAATAAATAGTAAATAGATCACCTCGAAAAATTAAAAAGAAATTACACACAAGTACTTTCTCACATAAAAACATATTTAATACAATCAATACGAAAAAACGTTTCATCGCTAAAATGTTTCAAGAATCTAAATGAAAGATTGAATACGATTGAAATGCTAATTCCCAGATAGTCCTATTTCCACCGACAATAAATCTCGTAACATTCGACGCGGTATCGACATACGAATTTTCGTCTCCGCACTGCGCAGTGCGGGCGATGAAAATAAAATGGCATCATTTGTTGGCATTAAGACGACGCGTTAGGATTATTCTATGTCTAATTGCGAAGCTTTGTGTTGGAATATAGGCTAATGGGTCGTTAGAGGGGCACGATGTTCTTTGTTATTGTAAATGAATTGGTAACTTAGAGCAAGGTTTAATTCTTTTATTCAATTTCTTTTTTACAACTGAATAGCGTTGATATATCGCTCACACGTGGTCAGCACTTTTCATGCCTTTTAACCTAATGGCATTACCAACTTCGAATCATGTTCATACTTTTTTACAGTTTTTATCCGCTGTAGTTCTAACAGCGAAAATAGCTTCCCTTAACATTCGCTTATTTAGATTATCTTGCTATACTATTATGTAAAAACACCAACAAGATGTAGACAGTAATTTTATAAAGATGTGTAGACTACTTAACCAGCACAAAAATTTAGCTGCTGCTCCCTTATAAGATAAAAAGAAGCGGTATTTAGTAGAACAAATGAGACTGGTATAATTTACGTCGGTTGCCGTAGCAGCGCTAGTTTGTAGGCCATCAGGGTTCTTTATTGCCGAGGCGTTTGTCTCCCGCGGGCACAATCACGCGTACTAATTTATGAAAGTGAACTAACATGTTTCTGCTATGGTAATATTTGAGAGATAAAATTCATAACTCCGAATCGCATATTTATGTTATGTTTAATTTAAAAAAACTTTATGTGATGTATATTAAAATACTTTTATTTTTATGAAGACATTTTTTACTGAGGATACAAATGTGTATAGAGGTTTGAAGTTTTGAATTTGTTCAGCTACTTATGTGGGTGACAGTGAGTGTTTAGATACCGTGTTTTGTAACGGAGAAGACCGCATATGTATTTTGGATATACATTGTTAGTGTAAGTAATTCTATAGGTATTTATATCGCCAAATAGTGACTACTCAGTGTCGCAGTATATAGGATACAGAAACTAGTGTAATTTACTGAGCATTTTCTATAATATTCATCTAATCATGCAGTACTTAGTCAATAGACAATAAAATTATGTTAGTAATTTGAAAAAACACCGTGGAATATTAAAAGTGGTACGTACACTTTACATGGCAGCCGATGAAAATAATTAGATAATAATAATAATACCAGCCCTGTATTATATACTTGCCCACTGCTGAGCACGGGCCTCCTCTACTACTAAGAGGGATAATAATTAGATACATTACTTTTAAATTCATACATAAGATGAGTAAAAGAATCACCATTTTATATCGCTACATTTCATTAGACATAAATGTCTACTAGACTAGAATTACCCCTTTATCATTTGCGTTATTTGTTCAAGACTAAAACGGCTTCTGGAGGTCACACTAGCGTTTATTGGTACAGACGTACGACAAATCGAGATTTGTTTTAGTAATGGGTTTGTGAGAATTGCGGGTAATAATGTTCCTGTATCGTTATTACGTTATTAAATATTCTAAAATAATAATACTTTTTGTCAAATAAAAACATACGTAAATTTTGTGTTGCTAAGGTAGTTTGAAGATAGTTTGGTCTACACAATGGGGTTATTTGACCCGGTTGGACTACAGCACTGTCTTTAAAACCGTTTTGTTATGTTGTGGCGTTAAGGATACTGAGATTATCGGAAAATCAGCATTTGCTCTACCTCCATTAGCAATGCCCATTCCACTTCTAATGTGGTAACAGACTTAAATTTATTTTAACTGCAATACTTTAAGTAAATTAACTACGAACTCAAATATCAATTTCCCAAAAATGAACTTAAACATTCATGCATGTTGACAAATTGCAGTCAAATTTTCAAAATAACATACTTACTTACATCATTTTCTGAATGTGAATTCTCAATAAATGCCAACCTTCCGATGTCCTATCCTCCTGTCTTAAGTCTCATGTATTTTTTATTGTGGCTCGACAAAGTGGCTTCACTGCATCTAATGTTATGCGAAGTGTAGCCCATAGAAAGTACCCACCGGCCAAAGAAAGTGTTTAATAATGTTGTATTTTTTCAGGGTGACTGGATCGCGGTATGCGCGTGTCGTATTGTTATGGGGTTGACGCAAGGCATGTTGTACCCCAGCTTGCACGGACTTCTGGGGCACTGGGCGCCAGTGGCGGAGAGGAGTCGGCTCGGCACTTTCGTTTATGCCGGTAAGTTATGTCTTATTTCACTTATACAAATTAATCTTACTGTAACGTGAGATCACAAATCGCAACAAAATTTACGTATTATCGACCAGTTTTAGTCCAAAGAAACAAGTTTTGAAACTACATACACACTCGCTCCTTTTACCTTCGAAAGGGTAGGCAGGGGTGAAACTAAAGCACCCAAGAGAAGTTTTAATAACGATTCGAATTTACGATCTAATATTATATAAGTAGTCTAACTACGGCAACATTGTGACTATAAACCATTTTAGAAATTGTTTAGGCCTATTTTCACTTCCCTTTTAAACTTTTCGCACCCCAAATTCTGTACCCTGCGCACACAAACTGAGAATAACTCAATCGGAAACATAATCATGTTGCGGTGGCCGTACAAACGAGCGCTCGCCCGCAATCCCCTTAGAACGAGTCCAATTGTTTTGGCGAAGTGTCGGCCTCCCAACTTGTTAATAGAGGTTAATTACATGTACCAGAACTTTGAATTTGGCTATAAGAGTCAGAAGTTGTTTGTACTATCGTTGGTTTCGCGGCAGCGTCGTGTAGACTGAGGATGTAGGCTCGATTCCTAGTTCGGGAAATTCGTGTTAAACGTGATTGCAGTTTGTTCATAGTGGCAGTAGGCCCACCTCCTAATGTATAATATACTCCGTGAAATGTGGCACCAGTTGCTTCTCTACCTAACTTTTTAGCGATAAAGGCTTGACCTACAAAATTCTATTCATCTAAATTTTCGTTTCACTGTTCAAGAACTACACCATTAATGTCGTCTTAGCAAACACTCAAAGCACAGGATACTATGTCTTCTAGTAATAAATTCCTTTAATAGACTTCAGAGCTTCCTGGAGATCAAACTGCCATCAAATTACCGTGCAAATAAATTGGATGTTTAATACAAGATGAGCTCAGAGTGTAGTTTCACCTTGCTAAGCGTCGCATAAAGATGTCTTTGGGAGTGCATCCTATTTCCTGCAGCATTACTGACGCATGTCGCTCAAAGGTTTGTCGAGAGAAGTCTGATAGGTTTTAGCAATATTTACGTTTATTGGAATGGATTTTATGTCATGATTAAATAAATTATTTAAAGCAATACCTCGGTGGCGTAGCTGTATTGTGTGCGCAGTACAAAACCGCTATGAATTCCCGGGTTGGAATGCCGAGTCGGGCACAGAGATTTTAATTTTTCTACTCAGTTTTACCCTCGCCCTTTATCACGTAATGGAACGGTGCACATATGGCGAAAAATGCGTGCCTTGATTGAACGTATGGCTTATCCCTTCGGGAATTGAGGCGTAAAGTGCATTTGTTTTGTGATTATTCAACGTATAAAAGACTGTCTATATCTTGCTATCATGGTAATAATATATTATAGGTGCCAAAGAATGTGACTACTCTTTATATAAGGTAAGTATACAGTAGAACTTTGATTCTTGGATAAATCTTTGACGCGAACGTAGACACGAACAACATATGTTTTAAAAAAAATATAGCACGTCATTAACTTTATTATATTATGTGCAAATGTAAATATAAAGTAAAAGGAACCAAAATATCACAATTCACTAAGGAATCTACGTGAACATGTAAAAACTAACCCCCTTATTCATAAACGTTTTTTATCTAAGGACGAAGTAAAGCTGTGATAACAAGCCTGTTTCTCAGTGCCCAACGGCACTGTGAAATAGGCATAGGGCCGTTGTGATTGGTTATTATTGTTGTATTTCAATATTAGCCAATCACAACGGCCCTACGTCTACGCACTGCGAAGACTGCCATGCCGTCAGCACTGAGAAACAGACTTGTTATCACAGCCTTACTCGGTCGTTAGATAAAAAACGTCTATGAATAAGGGGGTAAGTCTATGAATCTAATCCTTAAGGACTTGTGACGTACTAGGCGCATGGCAAATAAGATTTAATCACCTTAGGGTTTGAATAAAAAAAAAACCTTTTTGAATCTCCTCTGCAACTTCAGTCTAGCTAAATATAATAGTAATGCAAACCGCTTGAGAATCGGTTTGTATTTACAATGAATGCAAATGACTTGTGACTTTATATCCCACTAGATTTTGTGAAGAAAATATTCCACTAAAAATATCTGTGCGGCGGTTCTGAAATTTTTCATGTCGCCTTAGGGAAATTTATTTATTTTCTTTAAGTTATAATAATTTTTTTTTATTTTAAGTCTGCGTCTTTTAAACCCTGATGTTTTACATTACTTTCTTTTACCTCATCCATCTAGTTGTAGAGCATTTGAACTGACTAGATTCTAGATACGATTAGGCGAGCACACAATTTATTTTTTAATACTAAATAACGCACTGATATTAACCAGTGTTGGTATTTATGCTCGAAATTGTAATAGGCTACATTCACTTGCCCTCATTAATAATCAAACACATAAAGGCCTACCAAAATGCATGCACTGATATCTCGCTCTTCAGAGATGTAAGCGGGAACATACATCACATTTATTATTACATCTATTTCATCAGGCGCTCAACTAGGCACGATAATCGAGCTGATGACCTCTGGAATGCTCTCCGCGAGCTCCTGGGGCTGGCCTTCTGTGTTCTACGTGGCTGGTATCACATGCCTGGTGTGGTCAGCGTTGTGGCTCGTGCTCGGAGCCTCTACTCCTGGCACTAGCAGATGGATCTCTAAAGAGGAACGAAAGTACATCGAGACGAATGCCGGCTCTGATGATATTGGACATACTGTGAGTATTTTTTGAAACTGGTTATACTTTTTTTCTTTATGCGATTTAATCAGGAGATAACTCGATGAGAATCTCTCCAATTGCAAAGCGAGGGATAAAATTATTAACTAAAGTGGTAATTAGTATGAGTATTAAGGTTTATACTGGAAAAAGTAATTTTAAAGGTGACTATCATACTGTTATTGGTTTCGAGGATGTGATATTACACCAGACTCAGAAAATCATGGAAATACCGCTTATTCTACACAATTATCATAAATGCACTTGTAGTTTGGACTGACTTGGTAATTAAAATCACTGTATGGATTTATTCTATAACTAAGTGTAACCGTTTGTTCTTCGTCTTTTATATTATGGCACCACCATTTATTTATCGGTGATGTTGCCAATGTCGAGTAATAATAGCCCACTATACTATACTAAGTCTAAGATAGAATTCAACTATTTGTTAGTTTTTTAAATAAGTAAACAGATTTAAAACTACTGTTAATACTGTCAACGTAACTTTGTTTCCATAGCGAATAACCTCTTCAAAAGACAATGGCTGTACATCTTATAATGTCCAATATAAATAAAACGATTTCACAATATAACTTCGATTACGATTAAATTATTTGCACTCAACATGTTATTGATAAGGGAGTTGAGTGTTTTCTTTGATTTACAATTATAAATACACGGATCGTTTAAAGATATCAAATAGCGTCAAATTGTTTACAGATAAAATTGTAAACGTTAGTAAACATTTCATAAAATCACGTGTTTAAGTATATGATTATTTGAACAACTGTTTCTCCAGGGCTATGGTAACCTAAACATCTTTTGTATGATAAACTGTTCCGTGAATTCCTCTTTGGTAAATTCTACACCTTTTAACGAAAGTCTGATGAAATCGATTTCGTCTTTTGGAAATTAACCCAATCAAAACAGACCGACTAACGATCAAAACGAATAGATTTTATGTTACGAATTTTCGGTATACAACTTCACTGATTTCTTACTCGAGGTATCGAAGACTGCAGCATGGTCATGGAGTGGATTTCTATCTTGTGTATTCATGTGCTGTTTTTGATTGATAGAAAATGCCGACACCTTGGCGTAGCATCCTGACCTCGCTGCCGTTCTACGCGATCCTGCTCGCGCACTGCGGACAGAACCTCGGCTTCTGGATGCTGCTCACCGAACTCCCGTCTTATATGAAGAACGTACTGCATGTCGACATTAAGGAAGTATGTATTTATTTACTTTTTTATAGGGACGGTAAAGCGACTTCACAGCGCCTGATGGTAAGTGGCGTGGGTCCAAATAGTGACTGACGAGACGAAGTTACTCTTTGCAACCAGACATAATTAATAATAATGCCGGCCAGATTGAAAGTGGATATACAAACACAGATACTGTTTTGACACGTTGTGTACGTTCAACGGTGATAGCTACCCGGACGGATAAATATATCCTACCGATATAGTGGAAATACTTTCTGTATGTAGCAGTTTAGTTTCATCACTGATGTTGCTAAAGTTTTTTGCATGGTCGCTGTCGCTTATCATCAGAGGAGTCAAGCGTGCTCGTCAGCCTACTTAGACAATAAAAAATATATATGGTAAAAAAATTACAAACACATAATTGGCTGGCATAATTGTGTCGACTGCCGAGGGGTAATCGGATATCGTCAGTCGACATTGTATTGGACTCCACTCCACTTACTATTAGGTACTGCTGGGTCACACTGCCATGGCCGCATAAAAAAATACACGAATTGAGAACCTCCTTTTTTTAAAAGGCGATTATAAATTATCAATCAAAAGTAAATCAAATCAAAAGATTTTTATCACAAGTCCACGTTTTATACTCTACTTCAACTACACGGGTAATATTATCTCAATGTCGCGTCTAGCTTAGTAAAAAAGCAAATAAAATTACAGGAATGTTTTCTCAGTAACGAAATGTACTAAATATTTGCTTTGCAAAAGTTTTCACATGTAGCTCTGTTTAAATGTGCCCATGGTATATAATTAATTATACATTTATGGTTCACGTTTGTTTCAAATGTAAATTATTTATAAGATTTCTCTCTCACAATTCGCTATTATGTGTCTGGTGTTACAAATTAGCAGCGACTTCAAGGTGCGTAACTCGTTTCTTCAGTATTTCATTAGCGAAATAGAAATTATAAACGACTTTCATCCATCTGCTTCCCGGATGAAAATTATTTTTATTAAATACTAGCTTTTGCTTGTGGTTCCACCCGTGTGATAAAGTTTGGCCAGGGTAAATCATTTCCTGAGATAAAAATTTGCCTATAGCAGCCAGGAGCAGCAATGTTCCTATTGGTGAAAGAATTTCTAAGATCGATCTATCATCTAGTTCAAGAAATTAGAACCTACAAATTTACAAACAAACAAACTCACAAACTTTCCTTTTTTATAATATTAGTAGTGATAATAACAATGTTAATTTATATATTTGTAATAGATTGCCATATAAAATATCATGCTATATTTTAACATAACTATACCAACTTCAAGATTAACTGATTCACATATTATTATATTTTTAACCCGGCAATATGTAAATTGAGTGTTTTATTCCTCAAAAAGAGTTTAACACGAGTAAGCCACGAGAAAAATCTAATCTTATAAATATGAAAGGTTGATATACTTAGCAAAATATTGTGGTCTAGTTTCATCTCGTGATTAAAACCTTTGATGGAAGCTACAGGAGTAAGTTCTGATGAAATATTTATCAAACTCGATCTTTCACGTCAAAGCATGGATAGCTTCCGAGTAAAACATCTTCTTCGATACACAGTTGATTAATATTTGCATTAGGTTGCGGATTTTGGTTAAATATTATTTTTTCGATTTTCGCACAGAATTTATCTTTGTAGCCTTTCGATTAATATCCCAATTTCCACTACTTTAAAAATTCTTAATTCCCTTTATTGTAACTGTACGATAGTTTCCGTGAAAAATCTTCAAAAATAAAAGAAGATTTATGTAGTCTCTTGGGTTTATTTATTCAGTATTTGGAAAAGCTAATACATACCAGAAGAAAGTTAGTTATAAATTTATTTATTCCTTCTCAATGCTACACATATAAGCCGACCCCATGTCTATTTGAATTAACTTTTGTATATATTCCACAGAACGGTAAGCTATCAGCACTTCCATATGTGGCCATGTACATCCTCAGCTTCGTGTTCAGCTGGACCGCCGACTTTTTAGTGAACAGGAACATCGTGCAGCTAGTCACTTCTAGAAAGATCTTCAATACTATCGGTAAGTACCTCTGTATGTTCATTTATAATAGTCTTCATGTCTAAACAGGCAGATTTTTAGTCGATCAATGATTAAAATCATTTCAAGAAAATTCTATTATTAGGTTTTTCTTTAAACTTTTTTCCAAGACAGATTATATTTTATAATCGTAATCAAGAAGTTATTCTTGGCTCGACATCCAACATCTTTAATAATTTAAATAATGGTGTTTGCTTCTACAATGTACCTATTATAACCTACCTGGATAACTGCTACAACGGGGCAATTCATTTATAAATGAATATTTACTTAATTTAGGCCATTTTTAAACATAAATGCTTCTAATTTAAACATGTGTATAACTAATATCTTCATACTGGTGAAGTCGTCTAACTCCACTCAGTAAGCTGGCGCTAATAAGCACCCGTAGACATTCATTTTAATAAGCCACTTCAGTACTCGCGCAGTTAATGAATTGCTTTTACATTTACAAAGGAATTTATAATTTGTACGCGAATGTCAATTAATTTGGTAGCAGCAGGTTAACTAGGTTTTACTGTTAATTCCCCCAGACTTCGTTAATGTAGTACCTATTTATTTTTCTTAATGAATCTTTTGATGTGACGTTGGTATTTGCTGAAACTGAATCGTATATATATAATAATTGTATATATATTTGCCTTCACTACTAAATAGTCACTTTGTAAGCGCATACACGAATATATATTTGGTCTCAGTAAACATTTACATTAATACATTTAAGCGGCGGTAGCTTAATTGGGTGTGGAACGGACTGCTAAGACGAATGTCCTCAGGTTCAAATCCCAAGGGCACACACCTCTGACTTTTCTAAAAAATCATGTGTGTATTCTTTGTGTATTTATCGTTTGCTTTAACGGTGAAGGAAAACATCGTGAGGAAACCTACACATTTGAGAAGTTCTCTATAGGAATTTCGAAGGTGTGTGAAGTCTACCAATTCGCACTAGGCCAGCGTGGTGGACTAAGGCCTAATCCCTCTCAGTAGTAGAGGAGACCCGTGCTCAGCAGTGGGCAAGTATATAATACAGGGCTGATATTATTATTATAAACATTTACATTATAGTATTGCATCAAAAATAATCTAGACATCTATTATAAACTTAGTAATATACAATCTTGTATTTACAGCGCACTGGGGTCCAGCTGTTGCATTGCTGGGGCTGTCGTACTTGCCGCCTGGTCACCTGACCCTCGCCGTCGTCATCCTCACCCTTACAGTGGGACTCAACGGCGCTCATTACGTGGGCTTTATGGTGAGTACTCATATAACATTCATTTTTAAGTACCATATTCTTTCATATTAAAGTATAGAAAAGCTGCTGTAATATTACAAGAGAAATAACCCTTCGTCTACCATATTTTAGTAATGCGGGTGTTTACTTTATTCTTCTGGTAAAATTTCAGTCATCGTTAAAACTCGCGATAAACAATATCAAATGCAATAAATAACTACGAAAAATCAGCAGATTATCCAAATTTAATTAAAAGATTACAAGCAGAAGTGAGAAAGGTACAAATCCCTAAATAAAAATCTCTATAAATCGCCGAGCCTCGGGGACTTACACGGGATCGTTAAAACGAGCGCTAAACGGTTTAGCCAGCCGAGCAATTAACTATCCTGGTTATATGGATTGCGAAGCTTGCTTTAGTTGAAAAGTTAAAATAATTGAGGCGCCATTTTACAAATTCCGTCTTGTTAGTTACCTTTACTAAGAAATAGTTGAATATTAAACAATTTTACTATTAAGATACGTTAATTACATATACTTTTCATGAAAAGTCGGAATTCTGAAGCTCTTTTTAATTTATATGTTAAGTGACTAACCTGGTGTATAGCTGTTACGCTACCATATTAATAATATAAAGAAGCTTCACATAGCTACGTAGGCTAACCATAATAGTTAGCAGAGGGAACCCTACACAAAATATAACATAAATACGGTCTACAAATGGTTCTAATGGTAATATATTCTACATAAAGGGAAGCCGACAGGAATAAGGTTAAATAGACCCTTAGCCACCGATATTTATAATGTAACCCAACATCTTTTTCTCCCGACGGGTAAGCTGAGATGCTACTGATCCAGCCTTCAATGGCCTTGAATAGAATCTCTTATGGTTACCAGCTTTATGTTTATCTGTCATAGCATAAGACTAATTACTGTTTCTTTCTCTTCCAGCTATCTCATATCGATCTGTCTCCGAACCACGCGAGCACCCTGATGGGCATCACAAACGGAATCAGTGCCATATTCTCTATCATGGCTCCTTTGAGCGTCAGCATTGTTGTTCAAGATCAGGTAATTAAATATTATTGTATTGGAATTCATATTTAAGAGGCAGGATTCGTGGAAAATATGAAATAGACCGAGCAGACGAAAACAGACATCGCGATGCCCAAATTTTGAAATTTGTTTGAGAACAGAAGAATAAGGATCTTTTATGGAACTTTACTTAGTTGTTTATGTACTTATTAATGAATGAAGGAAATAGTAATTGAATATGGTCACATAGCGTTGCTCTGGGTAACTCTGATAAATTGCGACCGACTATGAAAACTCACGATGACATACAACCACCATAGTTTCGACCTCTGAAGCAAGTTATATAGACATTAAATCATATCGGTGATTACACCAAACGACTTCAAAAAGAAATAATAATATCAGCCCTGTATTATATACTTGCCCACTGCTGAGCACGGGCCTCCTCTACTACTGAGAGGGATTAGGCCTTAGTCCACCACGCTGGCCTAGTGCGGATTGGTAGACTTCACACACCTTCGAAATTCCTATAGAGAACTTCTCAGATGTGCAGGTTTCCTCACGATGTTTTCCTTCACCGTTAAAGCGAACGATAAATTCACAAAGAATACACACATGATTTTAGAAAAGTCAGAGGTGTGTGCCCTTGGGATTTGAACCTGCGGACATTCATCTTCGCAGTCCGTTCCACACCCAACTAGGCTATCGCCGCTTTAAAAAAGAAAGAATGGATAGATATCATTAATTGTTCTAATCGTTGTCAAAGATGGAACTAAGCTTATAGTTTTATTCTTCATTTCCAGGGAGAGGCCTCAGAGTGGCGAAAGGTGTTCTTCATTTCAATAGCGTTCTACTTCCTGAGCAATCTCTTCTATTTGCTGTTCATCTCTGGCGACGTGCAGAAATGGAACGAGCCGAGACCTGCTCCTATTGGTTAGTATGAATAACGAAACTATCATAATACATAAGCGAGGATAGCTCATTACTAAACATACCAATATCTTAGAAAAATTTTTAGAAATCCTCACGCAACTATAAATTTCAAGGGACCAATCAGTAGCTTTCCCATATTTTGTCATTTTATTGTCTTTATTTGATATTTTACATACATGCGTGACGTATTAATTCTTCAAGAAAACTTTATGAACGTATTTCTCGGCTGATAAACAAAGCACTATGGTCCATCAGGCCGTATACAAATAATTTGTGTTGTAGGCATTGACATAAACCGTCTCTGTAAACAAATCGTAAAACCAAACGATACAGTTTTTACGTATATTTCTGCTACATTTGCAATTTCTTGCCGTTGTTCGCATGATGAAGTTTATTATATTTTTGGGTATTTTTACGACGATATAAAGTCCCAGTTATTATTGGCCTCTACAATTTTTTATGAGCCAAACGCACATGACTTTTGTCAATCATCACACCTGGCTCCATGATGATGGCTCATCCAGCATCATTTATTGCTGAGAAGAGCACACGTTACTTATTCGTCGAAAATATTTTTGGATATCTGTTACTTAGGGCCTATTAGAACGAATTCATTATTAAGAATTAAGAAATAAACTACAACTACTTGCCTAAAAATATTTTTATTTTTTTTTATTATTCTAGATTCTACAGTATTGTAATTACTTAAATCTAATAATAAATCATATTTTCTTGCAGAAGACGGAGTCAAGACCAAAAAGAAGAAAGTAACGCGACAAGGAAAAAGAGCACAGGAGAACACAAGTTTTGATAACGATTAAGACATTTATGTTGTAAGCTAGTCATAATTGTACATTAATAAGTTATCAGTGATAAAGTAGGGGCTTGTTTCAGAATGTCGCAGTAACCTTCAGCCGACAAGAAGCACACAACTAATGTAGAAAGTACTCATGAGCATTGTTATTCACCAGCATAGTAAATACCTAATTAATAAGATATTTGACTATGTTCGATTTTGAGCATTTTGTAATAATATGTAACAGCAATTAACACAAAAAAGAAATCCTTTGGTGAAAACCGCATTAAAATCTGATAAGAAATAAGGCAATTAATCAAATTTCTAATATTGCTACGTGTAGGAGTGGGCGTGGAGTGAGGATATCGCTCCATCTCTGTCTTTTGCATACATTGTAATGCCCGCTGACGTCACATGCAAATCTTGCGTCCCTTTTCTGTTTTTTGACAATCACCTCTCCTGCCTAATTTCAATGGCTTATAACTTGTAGGCTTTTCACCAGATTTCAATGATTTTTTTCTGTTCTACAATTTATACGACGTACATATTTTATAAATGTTTTAATAAAAATAAGTTAAATACCTTAATGTAGGACTTGATACTTACCTAATTATTTGGTTTTGTTATTTGTTAGACGAGAAGCAGTTACTGAGACGTGGTGAAATAAGCGCTTAGGTCAAGTTTAGTACAAAGGTACCAAAGCGAAATTACGAAATCGATTAATTTGACGATATTAAGAATTCGAAAGTTGAATATACATTTAATTCCCATCAAAAGGTAGGTAAAAGTATAAATACTTATTGGGATTCAAGTACAAAAACTGGATTTGAAACAATAAAGCCAGAACCATATGATCCTACCCTTTAGCTTCAATCAAATCTATTTTTACTGTGAAATGATTCCAAGTGTAACAAGTCCATAGCAGTTGAAAGATCGCTACCTAGAAAATTATTTTATTGTATAGTCCGACCAGGAAAATAGAAAACCTGTTTTGTTCGTGCCACTATTGCTTCTCTATTTTAAAGTTAGCATTGTCAATACTAAAAGTTATTTCCAAATTTTACTATAAAATGGTGGGGTTTTTTATGTTCCTAGTCAGGCTGTAATTAACATAAGATTCGCGTATTGTCAAGTACTTTTGGAGAGACTACAAAGAGCTTAAGCACTTTAACATCCATTGCAAATTGCTGGTCCAATCATTCAGCCATTAAAAACAATCTTGTTACACTATGATATATTAATGTAAAAATCTTTGCCAACATTTCTTTGTTACTAGACTCAACCAAAGACATTATTCGAGCAGATTGTGATCCATTGTGCCTTAAACGTATTTATTTAGTTAATGTAAATAATATTTATTGCGAAAGCGTCGAATGTGTAAATAAATGTGAATAATTGTATGTGTTTATTTACTTCGCAAACATTTTGCTGGGCTGATATTTCAGTTTTATAGGATTAATTACTATGCGAATAAATTAAAATTACAATTGTATTGAGATAATATGTACCTATGTTATGTTTATAATTTAGTTACATAACTTTCATTATGATTGAAATATCAGCCCTCATAACCTTTTAATAAAACAGTAGCCTCTGAATTTGTTAACACAACTCACCTTGTTGAAACTCCCTTCGTTATAAAAGCCTGAACTTATATCTTGAGGCCATATAATCTGGCCTATTATCAACTAGTAACGTTCAAAACACCTCAAAGGAGTTAAGTCAATAACCACAAACCTGAAAGCACATAATGTCGCCGCTGACGTCCTATAATCGACAATTACCCGTAATTCACACCCGGAGACATCTTGTAACGTAATAATCCCCAAGACATTGATTGAATTATTTAACTCAATTTGGTTGCGTTCAGTATCTCATTAATCTGGTTTTGGAACAAAACTTACTACACTATATAGATTACTTGAATGTCTCTGTCTGTATAATTAGTCTATTCAGTGTAAAGCCTATAGCTCAAAGGAATAATGTAGGTTTTATCAGAGAAAGAATTTCCATAACCTGAGGAGTTATCACGATAGGCAAATAGTTTTATCTTTTAAATTTTATACACACACACTCAACCCTTTTATCGACAAAGGGATAGGCAGGCGCACAATTGACGCACCCACTTTCCAATGTGTATTCTGTCATAATGCCACGTCACCGAGTCAATCAGTAAATGTTGTAAATTTTTAAAATGTACATAGTGAAACATTAACATTTCGATCAACCAACACCACAGTGCGCCACGCGACCACGCAACAGTCTGGAATGAAAGGAGCAATTAGTATCAAATTAACGATTTCAAAAACTTCAGCAATAATATTATCAGTTTAGCTCTCAGTTTAAAAATATTGGTATTCAATCGCGCCTCTCTGCGCGTAAGTTATTAAAGATAAAATACGGCTTATTTTACTCAGTAATAGTATAGCTTAAAACCTTTTATAAACGAAAGAGTTTTAGATACCATTCGGTAATACCAAAGATACCTTTTCAAACTCATAAATTTCAATCTTTAAAACTAGAAGTGTAGAATGTAGATAGTTTTAGTACCTACCTATACATACTAAGATAAACAAAATTAAGCGACACAATAAAGTAAGTGTGTATAGATGATGGATGGGACGGAGTGAGATCGATACGATGTTTTAAAACTGGAGAGTTCATTACACGTTGTGTACTTCACACGTCTATCTTTAGAGTAATAAAAGTTTTGAAAATACTTTAAGATATTAAAAATGTCGCCACTTTAGCTTTTATTATGGGCTGTGTACTGGAAGATCCTGGGTATGATCTCAGGCCGAACAACATTTTGCTTCTGCATGTTTTGCTTGGGATTAGATGAAATGATGAAATTTGATGTTAGGTAGAAATGGTTGGTAAAAGTAAAATAAATGCTTTGGTGTTAGATGCTATGTTGCATGGAGTCAGCGTATAAAGAAGAATAATCCGATCCGCCAAAGATAAATAAAATTTTAATCCCGTATTTAAGAAACTATCTCAAAAGGAAAAAAGTATGATATAATATCCTTTGACATCCTTCGCAGCAAATAAATCTGCGCAATTCTCTCAGTATTCAGCAACAGCATTTGTTTAACTTTCAATGAACACGTTACGCATATAAATCAACTTTACAAATCTGACTTTTTCATGACAGATATTAAAGCTTGCGAAGATCGTTGGGGATATTCAGACGTAAGAAGATTTGAATTGTAAGGGCACATATGGACTCAAGTTCTAGATTAATATTAAATACATATTAAGTGACGATTTATTCCGAATAAATATACCTTACGACTCCAGTACAATTTTACATTGACGTAGCCGCGTGCAGAAATTAATTGGTGCATATATTATATAAAACAAGGATGTAAAAGTGGTAGAACTGTGTACTAAAGTAATTTTGCACACCCGTATCTATTCCCGTAGAATATTTTGGAACATTTTTATGTTTGATCCACGTGTATGTTAAGTACTTACGTTATGCAATAAAGGATTTCTATTTCTATTGCATAAGCTATCGCGTCGCCCTCACCGACCCCATTCCCCTTCCATTAATATTTCTCCTTGAACAGGACTCAAGTGTTTTTCATTCCAATTTCTCTGCACGCATTTACGATCGACGACTCTTAGCTAATAATAAGAATTCTGCAACAAAATGTTCAGTGCATTATAAGTGCACTGAAAACGTGTGTACTATAGGTACTACATGTATGGCCTTTCTGTAGATCAGGAAAAGAATTCAAGCGTTTGTGAGTTATGCACTGAATTGGCAGAGCTTTATTGAAAATTATTGGGCTTTAATACACATCGATGTTAGAGTTAGTGTTAATCAACATTAATATAAAACACGTTAGGGTTACCACACTGCTACTTTATGGCGGATGTAATACATGTGTAGAAATGTGAGTATAGATTATTAGACCGTAAAGAGTTTGCCAAGGTAAAATAAAATCAGGCGGTACATGATCGCAAATAGGAGTTTAATTTTCCACAACACAAAAGAAGGAGAAGAGAGCGATAGCACAGAAAGCACAGATAAGAAAAGAAGCGAACACAAAAATCAAGCAACTGCGGAATAGCTTATACCTAGATATAATAAAAGAAACTCCGCTACACATGTTATAAATAAAATATATTTTAGTCAGAACCCTATAATGAAAACAACTCCTTGCTAATATTTTTTTCCAATTACGCTCCAGTTGGTTTCATTACGAGCACAGAATAGTAAAAAACAGGGCGAGGGACAAGGAATAGCAAGGAATATTACTTAAAGCATAGTTAACATATGCATTTTTTTTTAATTAATTTTAATAACTATGAATGAAAGAGAGAATGCTACTGCTGAACATGGGCCTCCCAAAAAGGATTTCCAGATCGACCTAATTTAGAAGTGGCGGATTAAATATTGCACTCAAGAATAGCATAACTTTTTAATAGCAATAGAAAATAATTGGACCAGTGACTCCACAGATTAACGTATCAAAACAAACAAAAAAACAATGTCTTCAGCTTTTATTATAATGAAGAATAAATTTCGAATGTAAATTCACACACTTGAAACAATTTCAACATTACATAAAATCTCTGTAAACATTCAAATTGATAGTTATGGAGTAAAGTTGGAGCTCGAGGTGAAGGTCAAGGTCGAAGGTCGCATCTGCAGCGACCCGTTGAAGTTTTCAAACGACAAACTAATACCACTTAAGTTACAAATTGATGGCTATTGCGTGGGATTTAATGAGGGTTTGAAGAATCGAAAATGTAATTTCAGAGTTGTATTAAATTACTCCACTACTGTCCCAGGCCTGCTCTAATGTAAGAGGCAATACTACTTGCCAATGACGCTGATACAATACGGTTTATTACATTTCACATTTCAAAATTACATACTTTGGGCTGTAAACCGTAAAGTTTTTGGGTCTCAGGATAAGTAACCAGAATCAATTAGTTTTTTAATTCTAAAAATAATATTTGATTTGGGATTGTAATTTATAGCTAAAATGGTGATGGGCTCATAAACTAAAAAATTGTGAGATGGAATAAACAAAGCCAAAAATTTATGTAGTTGCACCTCCCTCTACACTTTTAGGCTGAAATCATGAATACGTATGTAATCAGCGACTGTCAGTTTGATTCTAGTGTAGTGTTTCTTATTAAGTTGGCCGAGTCCGTGGTATGTAGGTATAAAATTCTCGCGGAGAACTCTGAGAGAAGTTTTATCACTCGTTCCTCATCTCGTTGTCACTTTAAATTATTTTGCTATAGGTATAAGACGTGTTTACATGACGAAATTTATATATCAGAGCTCCAATACAAAATACGAAGCCATGATACGAACCACAAATACTTTTTTTTTTAAAAAACTAGTAGTAAACAGTAGTATTTTTCTTGATATTTCTTATTTCGAAGCCTGGTACTTAATTTTGTAAATATATCTCGTGCCTACTTTGCTTTATCGTAAAATTATTAAATTACAACAAAATAGAATAAAATCCATTGAAATTCTGAACTGTCCTCAACAAATGCCACACGACTTTGCATATTAATACCGAACCACATCAGTCAACGAGAACCGCTTAGACGTTTGAAACGCAAAAGGAAAACTTTCTAGAAAATTCCGCGCGGGGTTCTTTACGCTTTTATTAAAACCTTTGTAGAAGCCTCTAGTCATGCTTGGGCTTAACCTGATCTGGGTTTACTTTTCGCGTGGGGAATGTTTTCGGGTGGGTAGGAACGACGTACTTCCTTTGCCGAGTCAAAAATAGCCTTACATATTTTACACCAGGGGTTTTTCATCTATTTGGTAGAAAACAAAATATATATGATACCTTCCCAAAACTATTAAATCTATACATTTAACCTGTATAAAAATGATTTGTGACTTGAGTTTAGTTTGAAGTATGTTAACACCACAAAGTTAAGTTGATCGCTTGTCCAAACGACAAATTGGTAACCAGCTCTCGTCAGTTCTTCAACAATATTGTAATCTATTAGTCTAATGCCGCCTTTGTACTCATTTAAAATACAAAATACATTTTCCATCCCTGAAACAATTTTGAATTAGAAATTGGCCATTGAAAGTTACATTCAATTTATCTCCCTTTTATGTTAATACTCAGAATGTAAGAATAGTTTCTTGTTTGGAAGCTCTATAAATAATTCAACAAATTCCTTAATAACTCAGAGAATTATGGCCATAGAGTATAAAGTTATGAATATTTGAATGACAGCCTTTATTAATTTTGTACAGCTCAAAAATTTAAGGTAAAACCTAAGATTTGTCAAGAGTAAGAATTTTATAAGTTTCGAGTTTTTTGTTCATTTAACATATATATTTCCAAGTATATGTATTAAATGAACAAAAGTATTTAAGTTAGGTGATGTAGTTAGTGTCCACGAAAATAAATACCTCAGACTGTAAATAGCAAAACACTGCTTGGTGTTCAACGAAACTTGTCACGCAGTATTACTTAGAGTTCCACAATGTCTCGAATTTATTTATAAACTACATAGTTAGTACATGTCAAATAATAAATCTTAATTATTAATTTGTGTAAAGTCAGGATCCATCGCAAGTCTAACAACAAAATCCATTAAATCGCAGATCACTAAGTACACACGTAAATCAAACAACTGGTAGACAAATATGAAGCAATAAATGGGGATTACGTTATCATTGAATATTTAATTGTAATCCGTTTTAATTTTCCATTATTTTTTGAGCAGGAATAGCCTAGTGGGAAGGGAAACCAACATCACATGTCAGGGCAATGATTTTTAGAACTATATATTATGCATATATATTGTAGGCTAACGAGCAAGCGGGCCGCTTGATGGTAAGTGACTTGAAGAAGTCTTGGGCACAGTCAAGGCGCTACCTTTCCATCATTTGTGTTTTCATTGCTATCAATCTTGAAGGATGCAGGAAAACTACTAGTTGCTCGTAGGTATTTGAAAGTGCAAAGCCACATGCCAATAAATCAAATGCCAGTATTAAATTGTATGCCAGCGTGGAGATGATTGACGAAGACAATTAGATCTCGTCATAGTTTTGGTAGTTTTTAGGATCTGAAACAGGTGAGGCTCTATTTCGACCTTGATTAATCGAAAATATGTGCAAGTAACTCAGTGTAATCTTGGACTTGCTCTAATTGGAACAAAGCATAAGTGGCAAAATGTGAAAGTGATGTTATACTGCCTTCCCCAGAAAAGGGAAAATTCTGTGATGCTATTCATTCTTTAATTACCCGAGATTAGAAAATATGCCCTAGCAACGGAGTATGCGAAGTGTCGAGAGGTGTTTGTGTAATGTTTACTATTTCATTGTGTAAGTACAGTCCATTACGCGTCCATTACCCGCCTGCCGGTGCCACGCACTTCAACCTGAATTCCTAGATATTTACAAACACGCAATGAGGGTTGGTGTCTTTGTTAAAACATTTTGATACTTCAGATGAAACTTTACAGGCCTTTCATAAAATGTATTGGATTTGTTTATATTGGACGATTGTTGCAATTCTGTTGTCAATATTATTATTTTTTTATTATTCATTGTACGTAAATAATAACAGTCCTGCTTTCAATGATCTTTTCGGACATAGATCTTCTTTACGGTTGCAGTAATTATTAATAGTTGTAATATTACACATTGCGGTTTAGACGTTTTTAACTTGTTGCACAACAGACAACACTAAATGAAAAAAACCAATCAATTAAGTTGCCGACTGTTGATCGAAACAACATCTTATTATTTAAGAATAAAAATAGTGAGTCAGTATTTTTGATATACCTTCTAAAGCGAAGCAAAAAGTCCGTATATAAATCACTGGTCAAAAATCTTTATGAGTAGCCACTAAAATCGTTTTACAAGTATAATAATAATAATAATAAGCCCCCTAAAATCCAACCACACGTCCTGATCGACCACCTGATCACGTGGGGGGCGGACACACGATATCAATTTACTGGCGTGGCTAACGTGGCTATGGTAACCCAATTTATGGAGAATGGAAAATAAGAGATACAATTTACGGTCGCTGCCCGGGGGGTCGCCGGGGCGCATCTGGAGCCGACGCTGGGTGCTACAGTTCGGGTAACGTTGGCGATGCTGGATTGAACAGGCGGGTCCTCATCGATAAATATATTACAGCCGAAGTGCCGCTGCCCGAGGGACGTCGGGGCGCGTCCAGTGCCGGCGCTGGACGTGGCAGCAATGCGAACACCGGCCGTGAGGGTTTACGCCACCGGGCTTTTATTCGTAAACCTAGTACTCTCACAAGTTACACCGGGTCTGACCCATCATTTAGCCCATCATCTACACCATCTTCGGCCAGTTCTCTAATGTCGGGGGGTGTTGCGCAGGAGACATTGACTGTCGATAACCCTATGCCCACCACCATGACCACTATGACACGTAGGAAATGGACCTCTGATATGAACGAATTTATCCTACGAACATATCTTTCTTTAACATCTATGGGAACTGACACCAAAACCTATCTAGAACCGTTACATTCAAAATTTCAAGAAAAATTTCCACATATGACAGTAAGCAGACAAAGATTAGGTGACCAACGAAGAGCAATTGTACGTAACAACCTACTGCCACAACAAACTTTAGATAGTATTTATAGAGAAGTAAAAGAAGATTTAGAAAAGACACACACACAAATACAACAGACACAACAAATTCAATCACAGTTATATATACAGGGAACACAACAACTGGGGCAGCGTATGAGATGGACAACCGAATACAACGAGACTATCATTGCAGCATACTACAAAATAACTAAATTAGAAACAGACAAAACATCCTACAGAACACTATTACACCAACACTTCGTAACCGCCTTCCCACACCTAGCACACGTTAGCGAACAGCGTGTCTCTGATCAGCGGAGAGTTATAATTAACAATCGTTTAATTTCACCCGAAAGAATTGCAGCAATAAAGGAACAAGTAGCTCAAGAACTGCAAATTAACGATTTTGGACTACAAACAAACACTCCGGAACAAAATACGGCACACCAGACCCCACATTCAACTATAGATGATTTGACACTTCCTGAAAGTGACTTCCTTAGTAACATACAACCAAATTGCCTTACACAAACTGAATCACTGGAAGTAACAACACAAGAACAAGATGAACGGAATCAAGAAATAGACGATACCTTTTGCCAAGCTTTCGAATGCTTTATAGATACTGATCCAACTAATAGACCATTTATTCCCAAACAAAAATCATCTAAAAAATTTCTGCAAATTGTGAATTATATTAACAATAAAATAATACCACAAAAGGTAAATAATGATACCGACTACAAATATTTACAGACTGTCTTATACTGTTCGGCATGGACTGCAGCTAAAGTCAACGGTAGCAAACTAAGCCCCGTGAATTGCAATAACCCTGATGGTAACCGAATCCTGATGGTAAGTCGACCTAAACCACATTGGCAAAAACGCCTGGAAAGAAAAAATTGCAGATCTACGAGCTAAAATAAGCAGATTGACACATTACATGAATGGGATTAGAAGCGACTATTTAAATCAACAAGTACAAAACATCTTAACACAGTACAGAATTCACACAATCCACGAAGAACCTAATTCACAATTATCTCATTTCCTTGACACCTTGAAACAGAAACTAACGATAGCCTGTAACCGACTAAATAGATACAAACAATGTACCCTCCGCAAAACTCAAAACAATGACTTCAACAATAATGAAAGAAAGTTTTATCGTACACTAGGTCCCGTAACAAATACTCAAACTACACAAACCACAGCTGCTGCTCGTAATTTATTAACACCTGACCCAATACAATTACAACAATACTGGGCTAACATATGGTCAAATCCTGTCGAACATAATGCTGAGGCTGACTGGATCAAGATAGAACAAGATAAACACAATTGCACCCCACCTATGCTATATGAAAGAATACCCTTACGAACATACCAAAACGTCATTAACAGACTTCATAATTGGAAAACTACTGGTTCAGATCACATCCATAATTTTTGGTATAAAAAATTTACACACATACAACCCTACATCTATAACTATATCAATAGATTTATTGAAAGCCCTGAAGAAATGCCTTCTTACATAACAGCAGGAAATACTTATATGCTACCAAAAGACCAAAATGATACAGCCAATCCAGCAAAATATAGACCTATTACTTGCCTACAGACAATATATAAAATAATTACAGCGTGCCTCTCAGATTTAATTTACACTCACCTCGCTAATCATAACATACTAACTGAACAACAAAAAGGCTGCAGGAAATTTAGTCAGGGGTGTAAGGAACAGGTCACAATTGACTCGGTTATTGTAAATCGCGCACATAAATATAAAGAAGATCTATACACCACTTATATTGACTACAAGAAAGCTTTTGATTCCGTTCCACATTCATGGTTATTCTCAGTACTGCGCATCTATAAAATTCATCCCCAACTTATTACTTTCTTGCGAACCACTGCTGCACATTGGTCAACTCGCCTCCAGTTAAAAATTCCTGATGGTTCTCTAGTGACCGACCCCATCAAAATTAAAAGAGGAATATTCCAGGGCGATGCACTCAGTCCGTTGTGGTTTTGTCTTGCTTTGAACCCCCTTTCCAATATGTTAAACTCCATAGAAACCGGATATACACTAGATTATAAAGAAACCGACGGACAGGCTAACCTAACATTTAAATTAAATCATCTTTTATACATGGATGACATTAAATTGTACGCACAATCCTCTGCTGATATAGACGAACTAATAGAGCAAACCCAAAAATTCTCATCAGATATTCATATGGAATTCGGCATTGATAAATGCAGAAATAACTCAATAAAAGCAGGACACTTTTATGATTACTCTTACCAAATGCAGACAGGCCAGACCATCCTATCACTCACTGAGTATGAAGCATATAAATACTTAGGGTTTCATCAGGCTCGTCAAATACTCCAAAAGGAAACAAAAACAAAACTCTTAGAGGCATTCAGATACAGACTTAACTCAGTTTTAAAAACCCACTTAAACTCTAAACATATCTTTAAAGCAATAAATACTTACGCTATCCCTGTTTTAACGTACTCATTCGGTATTATTAGATGGTCAAAATCCGATCTTAAAAATCTCCAACGTGTCATTAATGTAGCTCTTACTAAGCATAGGAAACACCATCCACGAGCCTGTGTTCAAAGGCAAACTGTGCCACGCAGGGAAGGTGGCAGAGGCCTCATAGACATCAATAATCTTCATAGTAAGCAAATAACAACCCTCAGGTATTACTTCCATAACAAACAAATCGACTCCCAACTACATTCAGCAATAGTGTTTAATGATACCAAATTTACACCCCTTAATTTGCGTAGTAAATGTACCCAGCCCAATGAAACGCAAGTAGATAATCCAACCAAAATCAGGGAGTGGACCCGGAAAGCTCTTCATGGTAGACATCGTCTCGATCTGAACCAGCCTAACGTCGACAAAGATGCGTCGAACGAGTGGCTCGTTCGAGGCGAGCTCTTTCCTGAAACTGAAGGGTTCATGATCGCTATACAGGACCAGGTAATAGAGACGCGGAACTACCAAAAGTATATTATAAAAGCTACAAACCTTCCGACCGATATGTGTAGAAGATGCAATAGTTCGTCGGAAACAATTCAGCACATTACAGGCGCTTGCAAATCCATAGTCCAAACAGACTACAAATACAGACATGATCAGGTTGCACACATAATCCACCAGACTTTAGCCCTTAAGTACAAACTTATAGATTCATCAACACCTTATTACAAGTATTCGCCGGCAATAATATCAGAAAATTCGACACATAAACTTTACTTCGACCGCGCCATACTTACAGACAGAACGATACACTACAATAGACCAGATATTATATTAATTGATAAAATTCAGAAGTCTGCTTACATCATAGATATAGCAATACCGAACACTCACAACATTCAATCTACAATAGCTGAAAAACTTTCTAAATACATTGAACTTAAAGACGAAGTTACTCGAATGTGGCGTCTTCAAAAGGCAGTAATAGTCCCAATAGTTTTGTCAACCACGGGCGTGATTCCTACACAGCTCCACAACTCCCTCCAGACACTTCATCTACCAAAATTCCTATACATCAATCTTCAAAAAGCAGTCATCCTCAACACTTGTCGCATTGTGAGAAAATTTCTGCAGCTAGACCACGATTAAGTTCCTTTTATCTCTCACGTTACAAACAATATTTTATTTTATGTTGCTGCAGACTTGGCTTTGGCCCGTCCGCATCCTGCAACCCGGCCTAAGAGCCGAGATTTAGTAATGGTACAAAAAAATAATAATAATAATAATAATATCAGCCCTGTATTATATACTTGCCTACTGCTGAGCACGGGCCTCCTCTACTACTGAGAGGGATTAAGCCTTAGTCCACCACGCTGGTCTAGTGCGGATTGGTAGACTTCACACACCTTCGAAATTCCTATAGAGAACTTCTCAGACGTGCAGGTTTCCTCACGATGTTTTCCTTCACCGTTAAAGCAAACGATAAATTCACAAAGACTACACACATGATTTTTTTAGAAAAGTCAGAGGTGTGTGCCCTTGGGATTTGAACCTGCGGACATTCGTCCTGGCAGTCCGTTCCACACCCAACTAGGCTATCGCCGCTATTTACAAGTAGAGTGCATAGTTATTTTTTGGCAATCGACCTGTCCCTTCGATATTTATAGAAACAGCTTTTCGAATTGCGGAAAACCTTCAATTTATCACCGAGAGTGCTTGACCGTAAACCTACAAGCATACTAGATGATAGCGAAATCCCCAACCTAGTAAAAAATTCAAGCAATAGTCCGTCGAGACGGATTCGTGTCGCGTACCGGGTAACATTTTTTGGGAACAGCCGGCACATCCATTTTGTATTCAAGGTGACGGAGTATAAAACTCTGAAGTGCTACACAAGTAATAAGTTAGACTTATTGAAGTGTTGGTTGGATACAACTAATGCGAACTAAATTTTGAAGTAGATAAGTTGTTACTTCATAATTACGTGCCGACTGTCTGGCGAGTTTGAAAACAGAATATCTAGTCGATGTAATAATGTCTCCTTAAATAAATAACATAGCGTTAAGTAACAGTTTTATTTAATTGTGTTCTCGGACTTTAAAAATAATCGGTCTGCTTAGATTATCAATTTTATCATCAAAATCAGTTTTCAAACATACCTAATGTCTTTCGAATTAAATACATTTTTAGTCAGTGTTACTATCCGGCGTTGTAGATTTGAAACTGTATAACAATAATGGATGTATGTTTATTGTATAGGCTCAAGTTGTTTTTATTAAGAAGCATGAGTAATGAGGCCTAATCCCTCTCAGTAGCAGAGGAGGCCCGTGCTCAGCAGTGGGCAAGTATATAATACAGGGCTGATATTATTATTATTATTATTATTATGAGTAATGAGAAAGTGCGTACTCTTTCATAGCCTATGTTTTAATCATGAACTCAGTAGTTTAAGCTAGTTTTTCATTAATTACGTAAGGTATCGACCAATCAATTATGATCATAATCATTTCAGCAGGTAACAGTCCACTGCTTCACACGGCCTCCCCTATTGAGCGTCACAGGGACCGGTTCTGGGCCGCCCTCATCCATCAATAAATTATAAATTGACTGAATATTTATGGCAATGTATATTATTAATACGGTTACATTTTTTAATCTAATATTTGAAAATTCTTTTCACCGTCATTACTTTGGGTAATTGGAAAATGGCGGTCGAAACAGCGACTTCTAAATTGTGGATTTAATACACCAGCATTCAAGTTCTTTCCAAAAATATATTTCTTAAACCTCCACAGCCAATTCTGGATGAAGCCATAAAGTTGAGAAATCGTATTGTTTATTTGACGCCATAACTCCTCTGAGCGCTTCCTTACACCAGTGTATTTGGGTTATTTTTCAACTCGATGCTACACAGTCGCCGCTGGCAATGGTTTTATAGCCAGTGGTATTGTTTCGTTGGCGTGTACTAAGAACTTACGGCGATTTTTAGAAAAATGGCTCATACCTTCTACCCTTTTATAATTAACTTAGATAATTTGTTTTTAATGGTTAGGTATTAAGTAACTACTTGAAGTGTAAGAAAGGACAAAATTGTTAGGTTTAATCGCGTTATTTTATGATTCCTATTTTTTTATACCTAGTCTTGCCATAAATATTGTAATAAAGAAAAAAGAAAATTGTTAACTGCAAATAACATTTATTACTTTTACAGTGTGTCAGTTTAATACATAAATATAAAACAATTAAAAATATAAAAAGCTTATTCGAAGTGGTCTCCATTGGCTGCAATACAGTCCTTTTAAACGATGAGGCCAGTTATCAATAGAAGCACGCACTCTTTCCATGGGAAAATTCTTCACTGCCAATCGTATAGATTGTTTTAGGGACTCCAAATTATCATGGCGTTTAGAGCAAGCTGTACTCTCTAAAACTGACCACAAATCATAATCCAGCGGATTAAGATCGGGACTAGACGACGGCCAGTCTTCAGCTCTGATGAAGTCCGAAACGTTCGATTCCAACCAAGACTGCGTGGACCGAGCTTTATGACCCGGCGCCGAGTCTTGCTGGAAGGACCATACTTGGTTATTGAACATGGTGATGTTAAGGGGCTTAACTACCTTCTCAAGAATGGTATCTTGATACACTTGTGCCGATGTTTTGATACCTTTTCACAAAAATATGGCTCAGTCACTCCTTCATAGCTAACACCCCACCAAACCATCACTGAAGTCGGATAATGTCCACGTTGCACTCTGTCGACTAATTGGGAAGCTTCCTTAGAGCTTTGAGCATAAATACGGTCATTTTGTTTGTTAAAATGTTGCTCAATTGTAAAAATTTTCTCATCCGTAAACAAAATTTTTCTGTGACCTCCCTTTGCGTACCGCTTCAGTAGTTGTTTCGATTTTACCACCCTATTCTTCTTTAAATTATCAGTTAAGAAATGGCCAGTGCGTCTCTTATAGGCTGCAAGTCCTAAGTCATCTTTTAAAATACGCGACATGGTTCTAGGTGCTATCTTCATTTCCCGAGATAAAATCTTTTGCTTTCGGACAGGATTTCTTCGAATTCTTTCCCTTACTGCTTTGACCACCTTTTTCGTACGAACACTACGTGGACGGCCAGATCTTTTTCTGTCACAAACAGAGGAGGTCTCATTGTACCTATTAATAGCCCGGTACACAAACATTTTACTAATACCAAGTGTATGGAGAGTTTTAAAAATTGCATTTGGCTCCATACCTACTTTGTGTAATGCTATCACAGCGATTCGGTTCTCTTTATCACCCCACACCATTTTAATATCGCAAAATATTTTACAATGTATTGGCGCCAAAATGAGAAAACACAATGAACAATCGTATAAAAATGACAGATTCGAAATTCAAATGTAATATTTTTTTATAATTAAGTGTAACAGTATTTATGGCCAGACTAAGTATAGTTAGCACGAACTAAATTCCTAACTATTTAGTCAAGACAGTAAGTAAAATTAGGAATTTTATCATCCAATGTACAAGTATTTCATGAGATCCCAAACAAGTGTTTTTAGATTAAACGAAATTCAGAAATTAAAGAGAAAATAAGGTAGATAGGTACTTTGAAATTATTTACACCCACTGAATAACGCCCTGTTTTGAAAATTTCTTAAAAGCGGTCTAGGTATTAATAGTTCTTCTGTCCTAATTTGCCAGATTAAATAAAAACATCTGGGCTGTGGGTATTTATAACTTAAACTAGTCCATACATGAATATAAAATATAAGGAGACTCATCAAATACCAAATAAGGTGATAAAATCTGGAAGAATGTACATGTACAAAAAAGTTTCATCTGATTTAACCAAGCCATGTGGTTTCTGCAACATGTTTGGATAAGTCATTGTGCCAACCTTAGATATTTTAATTTCATTGGTGCCAACCCACATTGTAATGCGATAAAAGGGTGGAAGATATTTTTTCTTTGTATTCTAAATATTACTACGAACTATTTGTATAATTATTTACCTGAATTGTGGCTTTTCTTTGTTTGTTTTGATTTATTATACATGCAAGTATGTTCGCCTGCGTGACCAAGAAATTATTAAGTATTTTATTTTTATTGCTTTCAACTTCTTTTTACCTTGGTCGCGTTACTGGACAGGCGAGCGAAAGTCTTAGATCATTAGAAGTCGGACGGGAATATCATGTCAGTACTTTACAATTAATTTCAAATCAAATCTAATCATTTATTTTTAAGCATAGGTAGTTTACAGGTGTTATCGAAATACATATTATTGTTCACTATGCTTTGCTGTTGTGTCAGCGTACAAATATATTTATTATAAATTTATTAAGGAATCTTGCTAATTACTTTATTGGAAATACTTGTTTCTAGTAGGCTGCCTTAGTGGTTTACTACATACATTTTACGATTACCATATTGAGTTCTAAGGTTTGATATCCGGGTTTGATAATGTAATGTAAGATTTTCTCCCCTTTATCGGCCCGAAGTCTGGAAATGTGATCGGTAATTGGGAATAGGCTCGTCCCAAATTACATAGTTCCCACCACCGAATTTGGATATACATACTACATTTTTGTCTACTTCTGAGGAAAAGATTTGATGTTATGTATATAATAGTTGTTCTATCGTTCTTCAAGACAAAGTTAGATGTGAATTGTACACGTGCCGTGTTCAAGGCGTGACTCCCGCGTGTCGCAATTCGTAATCTCGAAACATGTCGCCAACTTGCACGCGCTGAATAAATCAAAGTTACCCGTAGGTGGATCTACATGAGGGATAATTTGCCACTTAATGAAGATTCGGGGAGACGAGCTACCTTATACATGGGTTTAGTTAAGTAATTTCGTCTGTAGTGAAAATGATCTTGGTCTGTGAGTCTAGTTTTGAATGTTAGGTTGAGCAAATGAAAATGTATATTTTTATACAAAGTGTTTTGCAATTGGTTAGAATTATTGCTCGATAAGGCGATAGGCTCTACGTCATAATATAAGCTCGGTAACATGTGAAGGTACTAATTACGTACATATGTCAAGTTTCGACTATTCCTATGGGGATAAAGGCGTATCATCTGCATGTCGTAAAAAGAATAAATTTAAATTAAAAATGTTCTACTATAATAAAATTAGTTTTTTATAGATTACATCGCGATTTTGTTTAATTGAGAATCCCAAATTTCGACGAGTTTTACTCTTCATGGGGCGAACTGACTAGTTTGTTTTTAATGAATAAACTTGAGAAATCGGGTTCCTTCTCAACAAACGCTGCCTCTTCTAACTCGACCCCATTGATCCATAACCCACGGTCACCTGCGAACAATGCTTTGAATTTTAAACAACTCGCTTGCCGTTTGCTAAATTAAATCTCATTCACTGTGACATCCAAAGCGCGACGCCACGCCATTGTTCTTAATATCGCTGTAGGTATGATGTTCTAAAGCTTTTTGAGACTATTAAAGATAAAAACTATATCACCTGTAGCTATCCTCCATATCTCAAAAACATAGTGTCTCGTCCCGATCCGCATATTTAAGTCTTGAAACGTGGGATGTTAAGTCTTATAATACCTAATTATTATTCTAGATAGAATGTCTAAATCGTAACAACATATTGATGCTTAGTAAAATAGACCTTTTAACATGGATTCGTCTAGTACATTCATAGTATAGGTATAATTTGATCCTGTTAATTATCCTTTTTTTACGAGCATTGCAAAGTGCCCTAACTGCACTGTGGAAGTCCATATAAAGTGTCGAATGACGAGAAAGGATTGCCAGTCGACATTATTATGCCGGCCTGTTTACTTACGGAGCGACACAATATAAAGCAGTGCCAGATAAAACATCTCTTGAAATATAAAAAATCGTTTTGCTTTTAAGAAACTCTTGAATATGTAATGACAATTGTTTTCGATGTATTTTTCTCTTGAAATATTTCAAGTGGTACAATATTATTTATCGTATCTTGGATTTTGATCGTTTCTTATTGTTTAAGCATTAGTGAATGATGAGTGGCACCCGTCTCAAGAATACTAATGTAAGAAAGAAAAATGTAGCAGATATTTTACAAATATTTTTCGATAGCGTATATCGATTTAGTTTACTTACATCTCTTATGTTTACGCGAATTTTAGGCATTAAAATAAAACTATTTTACAGATTTTATCGCGGTTTTTATATTTTAATTTTCTCCAGACGTTTCGAAAACTTTTCAGCCTTCATGGCCACCACTTCAAAAGTCGGCAGCAAATTATATTAAAAAACCGTGATAAAATCCGCAAAATAGTTTTATTTTAATTACTTACATCTTTTATAAGTACCTAATATGTTTATTGTTTATATTTTATTGCATCTAAATACTGAGATGAGTATAAGATAACATTTTGTAGTAAGCTTTTAATTTTATATTAACAAGGTAACTGGTATAATATAGGGTCTTGTTTTTATCTGTATCTCAAAATACAAGTTTTTGCTTAGTCTGAGTGGGAGCTGGTGTTTTATTTATTTTGCCTTATAAATTTGATATAATATTCTTTTTTTTCTCTGTTTTTGCATTAACTACATCTGAAATAAAATTATATTATTATTTTTACTCACAAAGTTCACAACTGATAGTGTGAGTATAAAGTATTCACCATTAGGTCCGTAACTTTTCCCTCGTTCCAAATTAGAATTAAATTATAGAAGATATCTGTTCTTTAAATTCTAATTTAGAATCTCCAAAGCCTAATTCGAGCATCTTCCCAATAATTTATTCTTACACCTAAGCCCCGCAAAGTCTTAACTCCAAGAAATCATATAAAAAAACTTAGTATTAAAACATTTGCTTTAATAATGGAGGGTGTTGTAAAAACTTCTAAACACTGTTAAGTACTAAACCTAAATGTAAAACTCCGAAATCTGCGATCAGCTTTACTAAAAACTTAGACGTGTGAAAGTCTCTGTGGCAAATCTCGTTAATATTCTAGAGTTTTTACTCTTGTTCGAAGACTATCTTTAAGGAGTTTGCATACATTAAAACGTATGTTATTACTAGGCAGACCGCAGACGCCACTTGTTGCGTCAGCCACGCCACAAAATGCGGACACGAGTTCCTTATATTTTGTTTTGCTTTAACATCATTACACAGGGTAACAAAACTTTATATTTTTTATCTTAAATTCCTATAACGCATAAGAACAAAGCTACATTAGTCAAAGCGTATCTCCGTCCTGTATCAAGCCAGGATGATTTGGAACCTTAATAGCTTCGCTATCTGGCTTAATGTCGCACGCGTCTTAATTTATACCGTGTAGAGTACGAATGAGCAAGGATAATGTGTGAATAAATTTACATTTAGAAATCATACGCATATTATATGTATAATATTTATCACATACTAATAATACAATTATAATGAATCTTCGGTCCTGTATTACCTATCGATTCATGAAACACGTACGTGTAACAATGTATGATACCATAAGATACTATAAAGATCTATTACGTACGCAGGAACATGAACTTAACAGATGACAACATAAAAAATAAAGTACAATAGCAGCTTTAATCATACAAAAATTTAAATTTGGGACAATAAGTAAGGAAAATGAATATTTTTAAATTGACATTAACAGCGCAGATTAATGCCTAATATTTCTCAATTGATATTTACGATAAAGAGATTTTTTAATACGTACCCGGAAAAGTCACTCCATTGCACCTGATGGTGCCATGGAGTGAGTGGGGTCCAAGACTGACTGACGAGAGATGATTACCCCTCGGCGGTCAAGACAATTATGCCGGCCTGTTGAAACTGGCTATATACAGACTGATCCCGGAACGCGACACACTTACGTGTACCACTATGGCCGATTTAGCACCTTATGAATGGTTGTCGCTATCCAGGAAGGTACAAAATATATCCTGCCACCAGCGCTCGTTATTCATATCTTCACTTTTCACATTCATTTTCATTCTTCATCTTTAAGAAATGATGTATCACTTAAAGAAGTAAATCTGTGATGCGCGGCGGAGGTAGGAGCATGAACAACGATAACACAAGTTCGGCAGTTCACGACGTGCGAGAGAACTTATGACTTGTGCGTACACGGCGGATGTAGGACGCGCGGAACTGGAAGACACTTTGGGAAATAATACATACATACATAACATCACGCAGAGGCGCAACTAGGGCACCCACTTTTCGCCAAGTATGTTCCGTCCCATAATGTGATAGGGGGCGAGCCTATCGCCATATCGGGCACAAATTCCAGACTCCGGGCTGATACTGAGCAGAAAAACCCAAATATCACTTTGCCCGACCCGGGATTCGAACCCAGGACCTCAGAGCGCTATTGTACCGGACATGCAATACAACTACGCCACCGAGGCAGTCAAATAATAATATAAGTAATGGACAGTAGCATAAACACGTCATCCCTTGTTCCATTTAAATATTGTAAGTTTTCAAATAGGTCTATATGTTTGTACACGTACCACGCAAAAACTACTACATGGAATTGAATGCAGTGTTCACTCATCAGTGAACACAGATATTGCTATAGATCTAAATTTAAATACAAACTCAAATTTATTCTCTCAAACAAATACAATCATACAAACTCATTTATATCCCGAGAAAATATAAAGCGGGACTTATATTCGGAAAAAAAATGATCGGGAAAATATTTCGCACGCGGCCGGAGCCGCTAGCATATGATAGTTATAAAATATAATCAATCTTAGGAAAACACGGACTATTATGTACAGGGACTCAGACAACGGCGATAATATTATGGATAGAGCAAAGAGACACTTCTTTAATCAATACATCTGCGTTTCAACAAATTGAACAGTTAAGTAACGTCATACGTGTCTCGCAATTGTTTAAAACATTATGTTTACGAGAGTTCTTGAGTATTGGGCCCTTATTCTGTATGATAGTGTAAACGCGTAACGCGGCCGTGTCATGTTATCTTCGAGAAATGTGCGTGGAACGGTATTCTGTAAGCCAAATTTCTATACTCCTAAATATGACGAGTTGTGTTACGTGCTTGTTACACACTGTCAAAATAACGTGCGGGATAGAGAATAAGGCCCCTGGCATTTGTGTATAACAATAAAATACTCTAATTAGTCTCCTGCAATCCTGTTGAAAGTTTTAGCCAATATATTTCCAAGTTAATCGATAGTCCATATTAGACTAGGTGCCTTGATATATTATTGGCGAGTCAGAATAAACAAAAAATAAGTACCTATATAGCGAATATAGAAAGGGAGTGGCTGTAACCCAAGACCTTATTGGTCTAATGTGTGGAAGAAAAGTTTGGCTGCACTCAATAGATGTAAAAGAAACATTCAGTTTGTAGAAATGTTTGATAAAAAATTCTAGAATTTTCTTAAAGCTATTTTGTCTGATGGTGCAAATAAAATAGTATGTTACGACATTGAAAATGAAGGGATTTCTTCCTTTTTAGCAATTTACGAACGTGCTTACAATAGAAAATGTTAAAATTCAATAAGAAATTTTTTCCTTTGCTTCTTAATTTTTTTTTTACATTTTAAAACAAGCAACTTTTTATTTATTATAAAATAAAATGTATATTTATAAACAACAAAATCGGGAGAGGAATAGGACGCTTGGTTTTTATGAAACAGATATATAAATCCTACTTTATAAATAATTACTAGTACAGACATCTCCTCTCTTCTCCTCTGCCCTGCTCGGAACCCAATACACTGTTCTGTTCAAAAACATCTAACCGTCAGTGACCAAATGTTAAATTTACAAAAAACATTGCAGTTGTCAGCGCCCCTAGCAGATTAAGGGAAAATACACAAAATGAAACTAGGTACTAAATTTATCTAAACTAACGTCGCGTCATCCAAAACATAGTATCAAATACACTCACTCGAAACGTATTAATTCTCCAAAATGCGCCATTACGTCAGACCAGGGGCACGCGAAGGTTTACACACATCATTCACGGACATTTGCAGTAAATGGTCCGGGTAATATGTCGCACAGCGGCATTAAGCCGAAGGGTCGCCCCTGTAATAGGGGCCTACTTGTAAATCTTTACGGTTCGAATGTCCTCATTGCTTGTAACGGAGGTTTGGTCACTATTTTATTTACTTTTATCTTTTGATTGCTTTCATTTGTTATGGATTAAGAGATTTCACAAGAATCATCAATAGTTTAAACTATGAATTGCATTTTTTTACTGGCCGCTTTCAATTAGAATTTATAATATAGCCAAGTTTAGGATTTAAGATTCTAATGTCAATTTTTTTCTAATATTAGAAATTTTTTTTGTTTAAAATATTTTTTTATGACATTTATTTGTTTTTCTTTCCCGGAAATGTTAGAAGCCAGGTATAAATGAGAGTTCTCTATATAAATAAGGAAGTTATTTCTGAATTAATGTTATGGGGATTCTAACAACAGCGTGGTAAGTGAAAAAACACGCCTTCTCATTAGTGGAGAAAACTCCTGCCTTGTTATTATTATTAACAAGTTTAAGAATATTCTTAATTAAATAACATATTAAACAACCTGCAACGTAATGAGGTGTTCCGCGTACAATTTATTCATAAAAATAATACGATACTGTTATGAAAAAGAAATGAGATTTCGTTAACGAATGGTTATTAAAATAAAATATTTGTTACATACGATATTAAAATAACATTCACATTTGAAGCTCATGATTCGAAGCAATACAGGTTTGTTGCTCACCGTAGTAATGTTGTGACAGAGATTCGTCCCAATATATCCTAATACAGGTGATACCATCTCTGTGTTGGAGATGACTTCTATTCTTGGGAAATTTACGGTTTCTACATCTGAATGACAAGACTAGTATGGCCTAATATAATAGCGCTTTAAGTCCATGACTGTTCACTGCCCATATTTTATTGTATACGCACTCGGCAATGACCCCGCTGTATTCGATGGTAAGCGGCTCGAGGTCCAGATATTGTCGGTTAACTCCTTCGATTCCAAAACCCGACACAAATAAGTGGACTACAGTCTCCAGTACCTGGTGTATAGTGGTAGGTATACTGGTGGATACAAATATCCTACCACGAATAGGACCATATTCGGTGACAATACTCCACCACATGGAAATGAACAACGCTCCTTGAGACATCAGTCTGTAAGCTAATTTTACCCAAATGATACTTTGCGACGAAACTTGCAAAAACATAATAATTATCAAATGAAATTACGATGGATAGATTGAAAATCATTCGCGGTGCCAATTAGGAGAGTTCGGCCGAAGGTACAGCGCTAATTACATTGCCCTACACCAAATCACTTGGGAGAAGTTTGTGAAGATTTCAAATGAGTCAGTTTCAGTCGGGCCCAAGTTTTCGCCTTCTTGGAGATATAAATTAAAGCCAATGTAATCTAATTAACTTTTTTGTGTGATTAGTTATGTTATAAAGTATTTGGACGAGGAATTTTGTTAATCAATTATTTATGAGAGTTTGAGTATTCATTAAGAAAAGTAGAAGCTTTTCATGTAATTATATTTCAACTGGCAGTAATTAAATAAATATTTTTAATCACTGTCAAGATTTAAAAGCGAAAATTAAATTTAGTTACAACTGGTTTTCATTTACGCATGTCCTTTTTCTTACTTACTTAAATTCTTACTTACGTCTCCTCAGTTAGCATAATATAAGAAAATGCATTACAGCTTTAAACTGCAACTAGATAATGTAGGAAAAACAGCTACGTATAAATATAAATAATTATGAGATGAATGGAAGAGCCGGTAGGGGTCGGCCGCACCGAACGTTTGAATATCAGATATCTGACATTCTCAATAAAGGCCAGGGTAAAAGTACCCTGGACCGGCGGGAATGCATGAAAAGACTGATGAAGGTGAAGGAAGCGAGAGAAGTATGCCAGAATCGTGCAAGGTGGCAATCCATAGTCTCTGCCTACCTCTATGGGATAGAGGCGTGATACTGTGTATGTGTGTAATTATGAGATGAATAAATATGATTTTACCTTAAAAATTCATCTTCGGCAGCGCTGTAACTGTGCCTCCGCTTATTCTATCGGTGACAGTATTCTCCTTAAGTGGACCTTCAGCTAGAGTGCTTTATAGAACAACAATACTCCGCGTCTGAACTGAAACTTAACCATTAACCATTCTACACTCTTCCTTATAAATGCGTGTGTAACACCAATAATGGAAGGACCACTGTAAATTCTTGTAACGATATTGCTCATTTTCACCGTGACATGGGTCTCACTGCAGTGGAATTTGATGTTATCTTTAGAACTCAAACGTGAGTATGGGATATTTTGTTTTCGGCAGCATAGAGATTGTACACATAAAGAAAAATAAGTCATGATAAGCATTTTAGGATCAGCCAATGGCTTTATAGGAAGAAAGGTGTATCTAGAATTATACCTGTGGGGTAACTAAATGTCTCTGTGAGATTACAAATATTTTCAATTTATATAAACATAATATTATTGTATTTGTACGTAAGTAAATTTGTAGGGAATGTAATTTGATTCCTTCCTAACCGAATTTCGGCTATGGCGGCCAATCTTAACGGAGATCTGCCAGGTACGCAGGACATATTATAGTGCACAAGTGTGTGCGCAATACACGGGTGCACTCTCTGTTCTTTCACTCTCATATTTAGGTCACAATTATTTTGACCTGACCCGGGATTCGAACTTAGGATCTCAGCGCGGTAGTTGTAATCGTATCATGTACAACTACGCCACCGAGGCAGTCAAGGGAATATAGTTTAATATTACAATAAGTACATATAAATGAATACAGTAGGTACTTACATGCTTTTTGGTTACCAAACTAAACCCGCACGCCGAGGCAATATTTAATATTTTATGAGAAATGTTTGTGAAGGTAAAATTACATTTTTAGTGAACCAATGCTTGACGGAGGCTTTAGCGGCGGTCTCTAACAAGCTGTAATTAACATTTCAACATTTTTAGAGACGTCGACTTCTATAAAACGTAATTATTCTTAATGATGAATGTTTATTATATTAATATTAAAATTAAGTTCTTATAAAGTGTTGCGGTGCAAGTCGGCAGCGTTATAATTTAAACATAATATAAGCAATTAAGTCTGTTTGTTCATTCCTAGTATAATGGTTGAATGGATTTCGAAGTTATTATGAGGAATGTTTTTTGTGACAGACGTAAAAAGTAATAACCTCCCATAAATTCTTTTTATTTATTATAGTCAATGCCACACAATATCCCAGTCTGTGTAGTACTTGCCATTTGTTTAATGTACAATTTCCACGTCCCTGACTTCAATAAGTTCTGATTATTCCACACCTCACCAAATCATTTTCTCATGAAAAAAATAAAAACGGATGAAAAAAAAATGCACAAACAAACAGACTTAATTGCTTATATTATGTTTAAATTATAACGCTGCCGACTTGCACCGCAACACTTTACACGAACTTAAATTTAATACTAATATAATAATCAGTTTCCATCACTAGCACTAGATCAAGGAGGAGACAATAACTTATCTTTTTCTACGATAAAAGGCAGTGTTATAGACTACAAAAATTCAAGGTGTATAAAGGTAAGAAGTATTTAATGAAAATAAAATTAGAAGTGGACAGAGACGCGTGCGCAGCTAGTTACAACAAACAGCCTTCTCATGAGCGGAATATTTAAAATGATAATGCCGTTTTGCATACCTCGCATTTATGAGTACGGGTGAAGTTTAACTTCCGAATGAAGAATTTAAATTTGGGAATAATTTTAAGCCTAGTTCATTTATTTTACGTAGAAAATTGTTAAAGAGCTACAGCTCAATCGTGACGGAACCGCTGGGCTTTGCTATTATAAACTGGAAAACGCAATAAATTTAATAGACAGTATAGAATACAATCTATATTAATTATATTACTTATAATTTTTCGTATTATCCAAAATTATATACGTGCGTTCGGGTAAGATCGGATACGGGGTAAGATCGTATAACGAAAATATACCACGAATCTATGGTTATTTTTTAGTTTAAGCTATGTAGGCGGCTACGCTGTCTCTTTTTGCCCCACCCTATATACCACAGTTGAAGCTACGACCAAGAACGCGTGCGCTATGTGCATTGAAACAAAAAAGGTGGATTTCGCTTTTCTTAACATTTTTGAGACTTTTGTTTGATTTTGTGGACCTTATCATACTAGCACTAAAAGCGTTATTAGAACGGAGTCCGAACTTAACCCGCGAAGGTCCGAACTTTTCAAAGGGTTTTAAATTTCTATACAGATATTATCTATTTTTAAGCTTACACAAAGAGAATTGGAAGATGATTAAATTATCACATAAAGTAGCATTAATAATAACCAGTTTCATGTATAAAATGTTGGTATCGCTTAAATATTTTATGAGAAAAAAAATATTTTCGAGACTCCTCGCAACACACCGAAAAACCGTCCGAAATCAGCCGAACGCACTCTACCAAAAAGACTTAAATTTATAATTTTATATAAGTACAATAATTAAATTGTTTATAATCTAATCTGCAGTACTATAGACTGGATATTCAAAAAATATTTTATGATTATAAACTAGATTAGGTACATATTACTTTCATATGCTTTTTCATCTATATCACTTTGGGAAAACAGAACGAGGGTAGCAATTTGTTAGATAAAAAAAGGTTAAATAGTCGTACACTTATATGAAATATATTTTCATAAGGAAACTATTTATTCCGTAATATAAACTAGTAACTAACAATTAAGACAAATAAATCATTTGATTTTGTAATATTTGTATGCAGATATAATATTGTCAACATTCCGCCATTTACTAATTGAAACTGAAGTTTGGTAAAAGCACAAAATAACCCCGGCCATTGCGAACGCAGATTCCAGTCAAGCAAATTAAAACCATAATTCAATTAAAACTTAGCTCCGAGTTGAAAGAAGGCCTCACCGGTCAATTTAATATGACGAAATTTTAAAGGCAGAAATATCCATGATTATTAATTATTTTTACGTTTTTCTTTCAACTGCGAGAACTAATCACTAACTAGACGTGAATTTAAATTCTTTACTTGCCAATACTTGTTTAGTTACCCAGATTAAAGGTGAAACAAAATGTATGAAAATGGACCTTGAGGTATCGCCTTAATTAGGTTTGCGCCAGGTTTTTATAGTAGAATGTTTGCTAGGCGGGTTTCTTGTAGATAAGAGTCTACAGGAATAGTTATCAAAACAATGGTTTTGTGGTCAATCTGCATCTGCAAAGACTGTTGTGCTACGATTTGAAGTCAATTGTAAATACTTATCATAGACGTTTTAATTACTGGCTATTATGAGATTTGACATATTTTTTTTGTTTTGCGGAGAAAGTGCATTACCACTACAGTCCAGCCTTCGCGAGTGGCGACTGTTCGGTTATGTTGGGGTCACCGTGCCTTACGTCTCGGCATTGAGCCGCCCAGATTTGATGTCGACCTTCAGGCGATCGCCGGGCCGAGTCCCTAACCATATATACAACGCACGGCCTACCAACTAAAACTCCGCGGTAGCCCTCTTCAGCGCATTAGGGACGACTCCGGGCTTGCCCCGACGGAAGTGTCGAAGTTGTTGTCCGCAGCCGCCCATGGGATGAGACTTAATATCTAACTTTAAAGCCTTATAATGGAATACAGTATTTTCCATATACAGTCATAATCAAGTAGGGATTTTGCATTCCTCAAGTCAATAGAAATATGCCGACTTATCCTGCTTTACATGGTATGATTGCTTTATACGACTGGTAGAATCGAGTTGCTATCAAGTAAGTACTCTTTCACCAATACAAACCTAAGAGCAATTACCAATTCCTATCAAAGACCAGCAGTTTTGCGTCCCTATCTACAAGTTTCTCCTTAAAATAATTCTACCTCTTGAGTTATAAATTAGGTTTAATTACAATCCTAATAATATTGCCTTTTCTCTTAGTAAATTATTATTAGTTACTTATTATGAATCAATTGAAATGATACTGTTCCTAACCTTGATCCTTTTTTTAGAAATCATTATTATTATAAGTTAAGTACTTAAAGTACTTAGGCTATAAATTGTGGGCTCAAATCCTACGTTCAATTCGGGTATCCTATTTGTCTTTACCTAACACTTCGCGGACAAAAGCCAAAGCTTATGTACTTATCTGCAATTTTTTTATCTCATTCCATTATAAAATAACAGCTATACTCTCAACATAATTCCCTAAAGGCCGACACCACTGAACCTTTGAAGCCACTCTAACACCGTGAGCCGCGACGATATCTCGCTAGAATCCACTTTAAACTCCAAGGAGCTACGCGATTACCGCGAGTGCTGTTCTGAACTGTGAGTGGTATTACGCTGCACGTACCAATTTCAATCGACAGGGGCGGAGTTGGGGCCCATGACCCCCGCTGAAGGACTTAATGCTTATGACCCGCGATGTAGCCTTTGTAGTATGATAGGCAGGAATAGGATTTCATCTCTATCTGGCAAATCCCAGTAGTTAGAATGGCTTTTCTATGGTAAGTAAGAATACAAAAAGTTTTGCCAACATACAGGTCTCGTAAAATAGAAAAAAAATGCACGTTAACAAAAAAGTCTGTGTTCAAATCTAGAAAACGTATTTACGCAGTCCATTCCGACATGATACCCACGGGAGAGACGGACACGAAACT
The DNA here is from genome assembly GCF_014839805.1 of Manduca sexta. Taxonomy (NCBI): domain Eukaryota; kingdom Metazoa; phylum Arthropoda; class Insecta; order Lepidoptera; family Sphingidae; genus Manduca; species Manduca sexta. The sequence continues at coordinate 767,327 of NC_051128.1, forward strand.
GCAGGGTAGAATGAATAAAATTATAAATGCAAGGTAAACTGCAGAAGTTAATGCTAGCAAGCGTTTTGCTTTTAAATAAATCTGGGAACTAAATGCTATACGAATTATAAAAATAAAATAAACATTTCTTGATGCCATTTAATTATTTTTGTAACCTAAATATTTCGTTTAGTTAATAGGTAATTTGTTTATTATTCATGGCTCATCAGTATGAATGTCCTTTCCTGCGACGAATCCAGTCCCTGTATGTTTCATTTACATCGGTTTAGCCGTTTTAAAGATTATGGAACACAAAAGGATAATGTCATGGTTACTCATTTATTAACCCTCCATCTATTCCTTAAGCCCGCTCCTGTCCCTGAGCGCCATTAGCCTCGCGGTCCCGCTTCTAACGAGTAATGGGCGTTATTTTAACACATCACACTCACAACCGCGATCTATCCCACTACCACGACTCAATATTGTCGCGTTCATTACTTCATATTAGGGAATCAATGGGACGCAATAATAGACTTCAATTTATTAGCTATAGAATAGTAATAAAACTGACTACTAACAGGGAGGTCCAAAATACTAACAGGGAGGTGCATCTCATAATTTACTTAAGATGTACTTACCATAAATGTCTAAAGCCATCACGGAGTCTTGCGTAACTTCCTCATATTATGAATAGTTATCCAACGGTCGCTATGATTGTACAGGTAGGTATACTTACCGAATAAACAGTATACACTAGTAGACCCTGAAAAAATGCCGTTAGTTGCGTTTAGAGGTAGCCTTTTATTCATTCATATTTTAGGTAAGCATATCACAGCCGGTACAAATATTTTTGTACATTTTATCGGCGCTCATTCACTTGTAATTTACTTTACAATTTTTAATAAGTAATTCATGACCTACTATGCTAAACTATTTTGTTTAATTAGAAAATTGTAAAAAGCGACATCTATGGAATTGCATTGAAAGTAAAATATCAGCCATTCATGTCCGAAGGGTTTTGCAAATATTTTGTATTTATAACTTCTCTACGACGAATTTGTTTCGTTCAATATAACTAGAGTGCAGCACATGTTATATTTTTCGTTTATGTTCTTATTTAACAAGGTTTTAACTTTCAGAAAATATAAATTAATTTAAGAGTCAAAACAGACCTGTTATAATATTTGTATTTGTTTTATGAATTTATTGTGTCGCGTATTTATAATTTATTTTGAGTTTTCTATATTTATTTTATTTTTTAACTTTTGTATTACAGTGCTTTGTTAATATCACTTTGTTTCTTTGATTCATTTTAATTTTCTTAATGCAAATCAAATACGCAACTCCTATATTTATATATTTGTTAATTGTGCCTATAATATAATGGCTTTAATTACTTAAAAAATCTATAGTATCTATAAAAATAATACTAATAATATTATGTTCTATAAATCCTACATAATATAAATTGTAGGAAGTAAGTTATATTAAACTTCAAAAGAATAGAATAAAAATCCACGGATTACATCATTTATTACTTAAGTCGCATCACACAAATGCTAACCCAGTTACAGAACTCCCATTTTCCATTAACCAGCGTTTGAACTTAGCTTTGTAAGCGATAGACTCTTTTAAAAGAAATAGGAGAGCAAACGAACAAATGGATCATCAGCACTTTAATTATAGATCTCTTGTATGCGATAGTATGCCTTGATAGGTAGTTAGTTTAGTATAAGTTGCCAGGCATTCATGTAATCATAAAGAATTAGTTAAGTATATAAAATAATTTCGATGATGTGTGACGTATGCCAAGCCGCCCTAGACCACCGTGGTGGATTAAAACCTGCACCCTCTCAGTAGTAGAGGAGGCAAGTGCCCAAAAGTGGGTCAATGTTCAATACTGGGCTGATATTATAATTTTATATTATAAAAAAGTGCTAATAACATTCGCAATTTGAATTCCAAATTCGCAAAATCAATTTGTTTAGCATAATAGGATTAACCAACATCCAAGCGACAGATCTGCTGTCATACATGGTAATTGGACTGCTTTATTGGAAGATTAAGGTCAACAGCAGCATGGTATATGGTGCATGACAGTTATAACGTAGGGATTTGTATAATTACATAAAACATAACGTACTAAGGTTAGGTTAGGTTAGGTTAGGTTTGTACCTAGCACTTGGCCGTCATCGGAAGCGACCTCTCGTTGCCGACCGTGGTCGCCGCCATGGTCCGCAGTCGGAGGTCGTGGCGAGCTATGGCCTCCTTCTGCGAGCGTGCCATGTCGCAGAAGGAGGCCGCGGAGCGGGATAGGGAGCAGACCGATCCCGCCCGCCGCCGCCAGAGGAGGAGAAGGAGGCGTCGGGGCGACGGTGTCTAACCCGTCGCCCTGCGCCTCGTGGGCAACCGGGGCCGCCGCTCCTACCATCCATTAAGGCGGCCCACGGGGTGGGCGACAGCGTGAAGGGCTAGGCCTCACGTTGTCGCCGTCGCCACAGCGACGCTCGGCGTGCGGGGGGAACGGACCTTTCCCCGCCGAGTCGGGCCGCGAAAGCGGCACTGCGCAGGGGCGGTTCCGGCGCAATCCATGCGTTCTGCTCAGGTTTTCCCGGAGCCGTCCCTAATGCGCCGATGATGACCCACGCGGGGTTTTTAGTCGGTATTCCGGTGCGCTAAGTCTGGTAGGGACCCACCCAGCGATCGCCCATTACATCTCGGGCGACTCCTAGCATCGCTGGGTGGAAGGCGCCGGTGAGTCCGACACTCCCCCGCCTCCTCGGAGGTGGGGGGTCCGTAAATGGATTTTCCCGCGACACAAAAAAAAAAAAAAAAAAAAAAAAAAAAAAAAAAAAAAAGGTTTGTACCTAGCACCGCCCTGTGGATTGGGGGCGTTTGGAGAATTCCACCACGGTATCCCCTGCCTGTCGTAAATGGCAACTAATAGGGGCCACGATGGGGGTCGTCGGCGGGCAGCAGGGGGCTGTCCGCCCTAGTGCATTTTTGTGCATCTTTGCTCAATTTTCGGTTGACCCCCGGGATGGACGGCAGTGTGCAGTTGGCCTCATGCTGCCGTAGACGCCGAGGGCGTCCTTCGGTGCGCGGGGGCTTCTGAGCCCTCCCCCCCCCCTCCCATAGGAGACGGGCCGCACTAGGCGGCACCGGGCAGGGGCGGCTGTGGATGTAGACTTAGACATTTCCGTCAGAGGAAGCCTGCAGTCGTCCCTAATGCGCCGAAGAGGGCCACCGCGGAGTTTTAGTTGGTATGCCGTGTGTTGTATATAGGTTAGGGACTCGGCCCGGCGGTCGCCTGAAGGTCGACATCAAATCCGGGCGGCGCAACGCCGGGTCGTAAGGCGCGGAGACCCCAACATAACCGCTCAGTCGCCCCCCACGAAGGCTGGGCGGTAGTCATAAGACACTTTTTCCGCGAAAAAAAAAATAAAAAAAAAAGTTTGTACCTAGCATAACGACTAACATAAATGCCAATGTTATCACCCTCTTTGTAAAATATTTCAGCATCGAATTAATAGTTCAAGAGTTTCGCGCATCCAAACATACAAATATAAAATTCGATCCTTACAACTTTTACATATAAAAAAATTACATTATTTTTATAAGAACATACCAATTTGAACAAGTGACGTGGGATATTCTTTAATGGGCAGGATTTTTATTCTTGTGTGGTTATCATATATCCCATGCGATCTTGAATTATAGTTTTTTAGTTTTAGTGTGATTTGTTAAATCAGACGGGCTATTTGTAAGAGCTCTGTAAGCCGCAGGTTGAGTATAGCTGCCCTAAGGTTTACTCGGAGGTTCGACTACTGCATCCATAATACCATTCTAACATATCATTATATTAATAGCCCTGAGATGGAATAAAATGTAAGCACTAATTCAACAGCAACTCATTTTATTATTTACACCGAGTAACTAACAAAATTAGTTGCCTCATCTGAGCAATAAAAGCAGAACCTCACGGCTCAGCTACACCACAAACAATAAGACCAATAACACGAGTGCTCGTTACACTGGATTAAAATAAATCGTGTTCTTTAACTCGTTTAAATAAATTGAACGAACGTCGCAACTTCCACTTTAACTGAACTAAGTTTTGTAACAATTTTATATTGGTACTTACTAAAGCTTAGAATGCTTTCTGTAGCAATGAGAGAATGAATACTGTTTCAGAATAACGAGCACAATATATTGTGACGAATTGGTTTTGTTACTATTTATGTGCATAATTACCATTAGATAAGTAGTTTAGTCGTCTGAAAATTAAATTTTCACATAAGGTTGGCGTATACTTTCAAACTTTACCACAAATTATCCAGCTTATTTTTTACGACCAGCCGCCTTTCTAACGTCAACTTATTCTGGAGGTCCAGACTCAGGTAAACCCAGTTAGAATATCCATAAATTGTTGCTCAACTTGGGGAATTGAATTTGGGTTTGCCCAGTCCATGGCCCTTATACACATGGCATACTAGACCAGGGGCCTTATTCTCTATCCCGCACGTTATTTTGACAGTGTGTAACAAGCACGTAACACAACGCATCATGTTACGTACAGAATAAGGGCCTTGGGCCCTTATTCTGTACGATAGTGTAAACGCGTAGCGCGGCCGTGTCATGTTATCTTCGAGAAATGTGCGTGGAATGGTATTCTGTAAGCCAAATTTCTATAGTCCTAAACATGATGCGTTGTGTTACGTGCTTGTTACACACTGCTAAAATAACGTGCGGGATAGAGAATAAGGCCCCAGGCATTACTGTTTTAAAGAATTTAAAATCCCTGCAATGGAATCCTATTACATTGTTATCAAGAAATATTTATTACTGGTACAAAAGGGACTATCTTAAACAAATTGCAGTTAGTAAGACTTACCTTCTGAATTAAGTCCGAATGAGATTTTGAATGTGACTTCTATCTAAATTCACTGGCGGCATGCCATGCCTCATATCCAATCCACTGTCTTCGCTCGTACAATCGTACGTACTCGTTAAATGTTGCGATACAATGCATACTGGGTATTTAGTCAACCCGTGTTTTTTTATTTATAATACAATAATTTTAATTTATGCGTTGGGTTGACTCAACGTACACACGTGCGGCTAGTCGTCACTGGTGCGAATGTTTGTGAAGTAATCGACAGCTACGAACTACCCACTGACACTGTTATAAAAAAATATTATAAACTTTGTTTTTATCTGTGTTTCTTTTCTTTTTTATTTTTATTTGATTTGTGTTAGCTATTTTTTATTTTATACTTTTAGTTTATATACTGAATTGACATCCGTGCGACACGGGCTTCTCATTGAAAACCAGCGCTGCAACTGTATTGCAGCAACATTCAGCTGAATGAGTAGCCCATTGTTGGCACATTATTCTAATTGTCTAAAAAAATAATGTATGTGTTATTATAACTGCATTTTGTGCCAATAGTAAAACTCTTTTGTTTCTTCTTTCTTTCTAAAATAAATATTTATGTCTGGTTTTGATACTAGTTCACCAACTTAGCTATAGACGTCCCGCATTGCTATAATCAAATGATTGAGATCAAATCGATTACCTATGTCATATCGGTAACCGAATGCGTGAACCGATGGTTAAACCGAATTCATTTGATGACCCACTAAACTGCGAGGTTGAAAGCAAATACTGGCGACCGCGCAATTTACACTGGGGACCGCAAACGGGTTGTGAACACAGGCAAGCTAAATAACGCTAATTGACCAACTGTAAACACCTTAATATAATCATTGCGAAGGGCCAGTACAGCGGAGTATAGAGGAAATGTGTCGCTCCAATATCAGAGCCAGTAATTTCGACTGGGAGGTTATTTTGTTTTGGACAAAGGGAAAACACGTGAACTGGTGAATTGAAAAGTTGACCATTCTATTTTTTCTTGGTGCATCAATGAATCCTAATTATATGAAACACAATTCCACGTGTCAAACGATAAGTATACTTATTCCGATGTTTTTCAATTATTATGTCTCAGATTTTCATTCATTATGAAGAGTCTAGATCTCGCTAAATATATACCAAATACAGAACTTTGTTCGTATTACAGTAATCAAAGTATATGAATTTATTAGTACCTATTATAACTGTTATGGTAATGATAAATAATGCTATAAGTATTGATGTATGCCTCATGTATTTTAAAGGCTTTATTCCTAAAATACACTTTGATCCAAGACACTACTAAGCGTATAAGTGGGAGGCTTACTGAACCGAGACGAGATTAAGCGGTAGATTACTGCGTACAATGGTATAAACATTATGTGGATGAAATATTTATGTGCGCACATTATACTAAGAGATCAGTTATATTGATTTATTTTTGTGTAACTAAATCGGATTATATATTTGAACTTTTACTATTCTCTGTAGTCTGTTATTAGATCTACTTTTATATATCGTTTGTAATACAAGTAGTATGTTTAGTTCTTACTGTTATTACAAAACTTATAAATAATTTGAAAGTGCGCGGGTAGTTCGCGGATCACACCTAGAAAGTTATCGAAGTAGACGTGGGTAGTCCTAGAATTTTCGTCTGATATTTGTAATGGATTCGTTTGTAGAAGTTGTATCTGACTTTGTGAGTATAACTGATATAGACATTAAAACAGTGACAGTGATTAATTATAATGTTACTGCGACTGATGGCGACAATTAACTTGACAGAAAGGCATTAGATGAATGACATTAAATGAAACTTCGAATGACAAAATTACAACGTGACACTGACACTTTAACTGAGAATGACTAATATTAGTAAAGATGCATCTACAGAAAAATTATAATAAATAATAATATCAGCCCTGTATTATATACTGTCCCACTGTTGGGCACGTGCTTCCTCTACTACTGAGAGGGATTAGGCCTTAGTCCACCACGCTGGGCTAGTGCGGATTGGTAGACTTCACACACCCTCGAAATTCCTACATCATTTTTAAATATCAATATTTATTTATGGAAACAGGTTAATTGGCATCTAGATGCCGAACGACGGCCTGTTTCCAAGATTATTTTGGGATCTGAAAGTGTCGACGCACCTAAATTTAGAAATTCTTCGTGTTATACGCCAATAAGTAAGTATTTAAGTGTTCGTCTGCGAACTGAAATGGAGTAACTATTTTCGACCATTGAGAACTGTCCCATACATTTTTAACAACGTCTTACTTAATTATTAGCTTTGCTTTTTTCTGGAGCGATAAAAAGCATAATTGAAATTGCTTAACTGATTACTAATGGTATAACGTAATAAAAAAAACAATAAAAGTCAAATTTAATCAATTAGGCAGGCCCCCCACGAAGTGGACCGACGACCTGGTGAGGATCGCCGGAGTCCGATGTTTGAGGACGGCTCAGAACCGGTCCTTGTGGCGCTCAATGGGGGAGGCCTATGTCCAGCAGTGGACGATTCCCGGCTGAAATGATGATGATGAATCAATAAATGGAATCTAAACATAAATAACAACACTTTCTCGATCTGTGACCACTTGTCATACTTTGTCTAAACATAATTCCACCCTTATTTTCAAGCAAAAACTTTCTGAACAAGTGAACGAAATTTTTCATTTTTACCAACTACATTGTAGAGTTGAGCTGAAGGAATAATGTCAAATGGCTTGCAATCCCCCGTCGGGTAACTCGGTGATATATGGCGCAAGTTGGGTCCGGCGACTACCTTGCTGTGACTGCCGCTTCTAAGCGAGGAGAGATAGTTGCGAAGCAGAACGTGAGTGAGTTTTTATATACTTGAGAAAACTAAGAAGTAATTAAAGAATGTTTATTTAAGTCTGGATTTTCTTTCGGTTTTTATAGTACTTTAAAGAATCTATCTATTTCCACACAAGGACCTTCATCATCATCATCATTTCAGCTGAGAATCGTCCACTGCTGGACATAGGCCTCACCCATTGAGAAGGACAAGGATCTTATTTGAATTAAATTTTGTTTCAGGTACTTACCAGGTTTTAAAAACTACTAAAGTCGAGTTGATTCTAACCTTGTCCTACTATTTTAGATGTTTATAGGCGGCATCATGTGCCATCTTCGGAATCAGACTCATTTGCCCCGTTTCCCGTATGCCATAGTCTTTTCTATTTCATTAGTATTATTGAAAATTTTCTAAGCATTAAATAATAAGTTTATTTATGAATGTTAGTACATCTTTATTTGGTAAGCATATAAGAACCGTACTACACTCAAAAAAACTAAACAAATGTTTGCTATGTGTAAACTGTTGTTGTTCCTTAAATAATAAATAAATGAATAAGCATTCTGAGTCGCACATTACTGTTACATCTTATTGGAAACGTCCTTTCGCAAGCCATCCTCGAACCTCTCCGTGCACGCTCATATTGTTGACAGATATTTCATTTTGTTTACGTACGATATATCCAATTTCGTATACAGCAGGGATCTTTCGAACTTTAAATGGAACAAAGTTTCTTCTTGCTGTACGATGTTCAATAGCCTCAAAATAAATTTTCAAGATTTGTTAGTATAAATCGCGTGTTTATATTTGAGAATTTATCTCGCTATATTTTTTATTTCGTCGCGAATCTAAACAAAGTTTTTGGATTGTAAGATATACTGTATCTTTTTCGATAGTGTCTAAACTTATTCTGGTAGTAATTGCTTCATCAGCATCTATTTAAGAGGGTAAGATTGTAGTTACTACTAAAGATATCTGCCGCAAAACAGCAATTTACTTCACAGAAAGCGTATTCAAATATTAAAATAGTATTTTAGTTTATTAGAATAGATGACTCCAGACTATTTCTGTAGAATTCTGTTATCTTCATTGTTCAGTGAATTAAAAGTAATAAAATTAGACGTTAAACATTACTCAATTAACTAAGATCTGTCAAAGATCACACATTAAGAAAGAAAGAGAATAAATTCACCACTTAATTAAAATAAAATGGACTTAGCTTGGCAGTAAAATCTAAAATCTAAAGTCTTAACTCTTAAGGTATACTTTAAAAACCTCATTAGAGTCGAGAAGCGGGTGGTCAAAGAGAGCTTATCAATTAGTCGACCGCCCAGTCTCATGAGCTAACGGCGGGCGCAGGCGACCGACTTACAAAAAAAAAGACATGTTACAAAAAATATAATATGTAGTTTATAAGCTCGATAAAAGGACACGCATTAATAATTCCTTTAATTAATATTTACAAGCGGGAGTAATCACTTACCGTCAAGTGAGCACTTTCTCATTTGTCCTTTTTACTTTATAAAACTGATCGTTCGGCGATACCTCGAGACAAGTCTCCTAACGATAAGCACTAAAAGTGACTAATAATTTCTCCATCATAGCGGTTCGTTCTGACAATGTAATTCATATCTAGGCTTCAATTAGTACTTCTAATAAAAAAACGAAATTCTCTCTCGTTGACGGACTACAGCTTAGATACTAAGCTGTTCTCACCATGAGGTGTAATATAATGTGTTTTATGAAAAGCGTCCGTGTGCGTCCGACGCAAGAAATAGTATCTGTGAAGCGAGCTCATTAGTCTAAGGCGGCCTTCATCTTTCATGTAGATAAGAGAAGTGAAGCAAGATTTTTCTCAAAAAGCGTGGTTCTGTATAAACATTGGTCCCCCAATTGCTGTTGTGATTTATAGCGTCACTGTAAAACGCCAGCGGCATTTAAAAAAAACATTATTTTCTATGAAGTATTGGAGCAAATAGCAGAGATAAAAAGGCTGTTTGTCTATTTAATACATGCTCCATTTGTGTGCCAAATTCTCCCAAATCTTCAGTTCAGCTGTTTCTCAGTTTTCTTATGACAAACATTAAAATATTTCATAATCTTTCTGATTTATAATATTACTAGCTTTTGCTAGCGGTTCACCCGCGTCAAATAGTTTTACGGGATAATATCGGTATAGAAAGTAGGCACAGTGTCTCAAACTATCTCTATACCAAATTTCATCGAAATCCGTTGGGTAATTTTTGAGTTTATCACGTTCAACCATGTAGACAGATGCGGCGGGGGACTTCGTTTTATTATATTTTTAAGAGGAACAATTCTGTCATACACGATTATTGTGTAACTTTCAATATAAATTTATAGATTAATATTCCTTGATTTTGCTACATTTTTTAGTCATACCGTGATAGTATATAGCCTACAGCCTTCCTCGATAAATGGCAATACGAAAGTTAAAGAATTTTTCAATTCGAACCAGCTCTAGCTTTAGCTTTATATAATAGTACAGATGAGGGTAAGAATAACGACATTGTGAGACGAACAAAGTGCTCTCTGATGAAAAGTGTAACGTAATTACTGCCCATAACAATAATTTACAGATGTATTATAAATAGTGGGATAGACACGAATATAAAATATTTTTCTACGCATACCATAATTTTATGAACCGATATTATAAAAAATGAAATGAAATATTTATTTAACATAATTACTAAATTAATAGATTCATCATAGATAGGTAAATTCAACCATAAGCAACCAAGTATAAGGCTCATCGTAATACGAATGAGATGGTTGTAATAAGTTAGATCCGCGATCTTATATTTATATCACGTAAAATATATCTTCGTACAGTCCACGTAATTTATACTAGTTTGTGTAAAAACTTCGATATTGGGAATGTGTGCGAAGAACCTAACGCCTAGAATTCAATGGCTGAACTTAAGGACGGGTTCGGACTAAAATAAAATTAAATTCTTTCGTTTTTATTAAAAAGGCAATTAAATAGTTTTTATACCAAACTTTGGAATGAACTCCATGTATCGGTGTTCCCGAGTGCTACGACTGTCTTTCTTCAAACGAGGCTTAAAAAGATTGCTCACCTCCTGGTAGTCAACGGCTTAGTTATGCCTCTGGCATTGCAAGGTATGAATCTTGGTAAGATGGTCCATCTTACCATCAAGCGAAACGCTTGCTCGTTTGCCTATTAGGGAATAAAAAAAAAACAAGTTAGTATTAAAAAAAAATGAAAATAAAGTATCAATCAATATAATATCTGAACTTGAGGTACTGTTTCAATTTTAAATTATTATGGTTTATTTATTTATTTATTTGATGTTGCTCGCGGCTTTGCTTGCGTGAAAAGCCTCTCCCGCTATCAAAAATCCTAAATCATTATAGCAAGCCGTAGTGCCATTTGTACGACGAGTCATCTACTAAAGAAATAAGATTAAAAATATTACCCACAGAAGGAAATAATCGGGATAAAAGTAGCCTAGATATTAATCCAGACTTGTTCTGTCCGTGTGCTACGATACAACCAAATCTGTTCAGCGGTTGCTACGTTTATTTCTAAAAAAACATCCAAATACATATTTTTACAAACAATCCCATATATGCTAGTAAGAAAGTCATACTAAAGATTGAAAAGGAAGAAGACAGAGAAGTATAAATATATGAAATGTACCAAAGTTAAATCTGAAGCACTACGTCTCTGCAGAGGTCACGATTCTTCGGTCCCTACATAGTACATAGTACATAATAATTGATTATCCCTGTTGAGCCATAATTGTAGTATGTTGTCTATCTTTCAGTACAAGGTAAAATAATAATATTGGTACTACATATGATAGAATAACTATAAAGTAACTGCCACCTCAGTCGAATAGACCCATTTATATTTAATTAATATAAATTTAAAATAGCTAACCTTGTAAATTTTTAATGAGAGTGCCTGAGTAAAAGCGCGGTCGTGTCTAGTATATTTAAACCTTATATCAATAATTTTAGCGTCCGTATTTTATTAATCTAGCTGCGCGCATTTCAAATGTAAGCTCGGTTGCTACAGCATTACAATATCAACAGAAAACGTACTCTAATGTTATCAAAATAAGATTGAAATTGTTTTATATAAAAACAAATTCACCGTTCTATTATGCTGTCGGTGAGCAATGGCCTTAACCCGTTTAGTATTCAAACGTTGAAGTCTAGACGAAAAGAAATATTATCAATATTTTTATAAGTTATTCGTACGTTAAAATGTATAAATTTTAGATGTTCAATAATTTATTTCCAGAATAACATGACGATCTTTTTAGACGTTTGTAAAAATATCAGTTCTCTTATAAATGTTATTTATTGTGTTATCATTATGTAATTTAATGACGTATGATTTTATTGTACCGCTCAATCTCGCTCAATAGTCCCAGGTATAAGGGAACATCATTTTAATGTCACCAGATGTCGCTACAAGTAGAGTATTAAGATGGAGTAGTAGGATAGTCAGCGATTTATTTTTACAGACATTTTACTAATATCAGTTTTGCTATTATAAAATAAAAAGTGTCTATAAAGTACCAATTGCTCCCACTATCAAATGGAACTGTCATGGTGGACAAAAATAAAATAATTAATGTCTCTCATTCCGATGTCTTAAAATATTGCAAGTTGATATTATTTTTCAACGGACGGAACCATCCCGTAGGTCCTTATTGAAATAAAATTGTTGAAATTAGATAGGTTGTGGTTTCCATCGACGGAACCTTAAACATAAGTTAGCCCCGTAGCGGCTCCAGATTGCGGGACTGTGGCTTGGAGCTTTTCATTAAAGCTTCGTTTGAACGTAATTGAGCCCGCGCGACGGTAACCGTGAGCTTACGAAAGCTCCTTCTGTAATAGAAGTGCACTTTATTTCCTTGAAGGTCCCTGCGAAAATAGCACTCTTTAAAATGTATAAAGCGTTATGAAATAGTTTTGAGAATATCATATATTAGCTGGGTCGTAAGTACAGGTATATTTTTATTTTCACTGAACTGTTTATGTGGTACAGTTATCTTTTATTTATTTTCTAAATCATAAAATATTCAATCACTTGGCGAAAAGTTGCTGCCCTGGTCATACCTCCCTACTACTTACTCTGCCCGTCGAGAACAAAGGCTTGATGTGCGTTTTATTGTTTTAGATGATAAATAAGCCGGGCCGATTGAGGTGGTCAGTGTTTTAAAAACTGACATAAATGTTTGGTACATACGAGTAGATAAATCATGACCTGGATTGAGAGACTCTACGTCATATTCGGAAAATTCAGTGACTTTTATTTCCTGAAATTAAATTAAATAATTCATTTGACCCTGTAAAATGTTATACATTATTTAGATTCGCTCAGTATTAACTCTACCATCAGTTTGAAGAAGAACAGGCAAGAAACTCTGGTAAAAGAGAGAATTAAGATATGAAAGAGAGATATAAGAGATTCCATAAAAAAGAATCACGCCAAACCACGCGTAAAGCCTAGTCCTCTTTAATTACTAACCCGTCCCTGTTCATTTGAGTTAAGAGTATCGTATAACACTAATTGCGGCGAGACTGTAATGAAATATTCCGCTCGGAGGAGGCGTGCGAGTGACGTCCAGCCGAGGGAGTGAAGGCGCGTCTTTACTTGCGAATGAAACGCGTGCGGATATTTTGCCTTGGTTTTATACGCAACAATATAAAAGATAAACTTTTCTATGTAAACAGCAGATATATTTGAACGACACTTTTAGCGTTAGTTAGCAAATAATATATTGGTACGTCCAAAGGTAAGCGGTCACTGCTTATGGCGATAATATGTAAATAAGGTAACAGCTATTGCATTGCATATTTGGTCGAATTACGTAAAAAATAAACGTATTTCTAACTAGTTTAAAAAAACTAAAATTCTATATTTTGCGTTTGAAATCTGATATTAATATACTTATCATAGAATTAAATACTACTAATTACACACTACTTATAATTACGCAAAGTCAATAACTGTAAATAAGAAAATGGAAACCATACGACGCTTTGTCTGTAGAGTCCGATTGCAATTTCGCCAGTCTGCACGCACCTTTAGTGCCACTAAATTCAGTTTCAACGCAATTAGCCCATGATTTGTGGTCGCCCGCCGGCTCTGAGGTTTATGTGCAAATTTGTAAATACCCAACAAGACTTTGGTTTTTTATATAATTTAACTATACCATATGGAGATAGGCACGCCCCGTATGATATTATGGGACGGAACACACTAGGCGAAAAGTGGGTGGCCCTGGTTGCGTCTCTGCATACCCCTTTGGGGATAAATGCGTGACGTGTGTTTTTTTGTTTGTTAACTAGCTACCAGCTTCGGCTTCGCACGGGTAGGAAGCCATATATGTATTTTTTTTCTATCATACAAAACGTTAATGAATTATACATATAAACCTCCTTCTTAAATGACTCCGACTATTGGCGAGAGCCGTATAAAAATCCAGTCATTTTTGAGATTATCGCGTTCAGACACAGTGGGGACTTGTTTTATAGCACGTAAAGACGATGACACGAACGAGTTACGAGGCAAACTAAGGAATATAAACGATATTGTTTAAGTGTTTAATACCAAAAATATTTAAGCAGTACAAGGGACTGCATGGCACTGAATATTTTTTTAAATGGGAAAGGCAGAACTTTGTGCTTTAGAAGTACGTCTGAGGTTGCCTTAAGTTTGATATCTAGGGCGGGTAAAAGATTTCAGCAGTTTCTTTGCACACTTTTATCCGAGACTTGACTACATCGTGAAATGTTATTCCCTTTTGGCTGGATTAGATGGTTTTTATGTACATATACTATGATTCTCTCTAATACTACACATGATTGACTGAATCTGATTGCTGACTTAATTCTTTTTCGATATCATAAATTTTAAAATAATATTAAATACTTATTACGCTCGTGTCAATTAATGACATTTCAATCACTAAAACGAGTTTATAGTTTGTCAATAAATGAAAAATTAGTTTTATACATGTATATTTGTGATTTAATTTTAAATCAATTATTCTTATTGAGTATTTAATAAAATGGTGGACAATCTTCCTTTGATTCCTGATAAACAGTGAGTTTATATTTTCTTTATAAAGTTGTTTCATTTCGTAGAATAAATAAAGGGTCTATAATTACGTCGAGTTCTTTATACGACAAAATTACGAGAAAACTAGACCTCCAATGGTAATTTAATACTACTAGTTATAATTAATTATTTCCTTTGATAGCAGACAGGTTAATGACCCTTCTGACGGTAACAGGTCACAATCGCCCATGGACGTCCGCAATGACAAGGATATAGCCAAGCCGCTACCTACCGCCAAATATTAGATTTAGTTGACATATTTGTTTACATTAAAAAGTTATTGTAATAGGAACACAGTAATCTACATCTTTTTATGGTTATAATATAGAACTGAGTAACAAGAAAAGTAATTTCACAGCAGCAAAAACTCACCAACCCTTTTGAAAGTTTGAAACTGGATAACAAATACATTACGGACAGTTTGTTAGGTTTCTTTTAGGGTTGTCAAATTGAAGAGACATGTTTATATAGTTGTTAGATTTAGTTAAGGAAATTGTATCCTTTTTGTAATTTAGGTTTACAGTTTGCGTCTTTTGGCTATCATTGACTTATAAATATGATGTAGGCGGGTTTTAGCTGGCTTGCTAACATGTTCCTTTTTCTTGGATCCTAAGAAAATCTACTTTCTTTTTTTCTCCCTTGGACCATTTCTACTTGCAAATTCCGAAGTAGGCAAGGATAGCGTAAGCGATGCACTCATTAAATATCACAACCCCATAAAGTTCGAAATAATGACCACCATTCCAGGCTTATGATATTAAAGATCCCATCTAAAGATTTTGTACATAAAATAACGAGTAGAAAAGTCGATGGGGAGGCTCAAATTGTCGATTCTTAATAACGTCGCTGTCCAGATGTTGCCATACCGTTGGCACAACTTCGCTTTCAATTATTAAAGTTTGAGGTCGACGTATTTGATTGACATTTGATGGGCTGTTCCCTGTAAAAATAGAAATGGTATAGCAGTAAACAGTTCGTGGCTTTTCCTCCTAGTAGCATATAGGGAATGGATTCCTCGAACCGGGTTGACATCCGGTGGCATCGGATTGGATATCGACATAAAATGTATCCTTTATTATATTCTTATATCATCGCTAGAAGAAAACTAAGTGAAAAAAATACGGCGATTTTATTTAAGATTGACAAACATACAAGCGCTTAGTACGATACATCTGTTTGAAAGACGCCATAATGCTAAATAATCATTCATATATCCACGATTTCGTTTAACAGAGGCGTGTGCGCTGATGTACGGCCGGTGCTTCGAGAGGTGTTCCGCGAGCTGGATTATCTGCCTCCCTTGGCAACAGAAGAAAGAGATAAACTACACGTGGCGGGGGACGCTGATATTTCTCTACCTAGTGTAGATCATTGGGTACCTTTTTCATACTTTATCTTTTATACCAATATAATGAGATAAGAAAGTTGATCAACGGTCATGAATTATACAGCGCAGCGGCACGGTTGATGGTGTCCTCTCATAATTCTTATTAATTAAATGGGGTACAATATCTCACACACAACAGTAGAAATAGAGATATAACATGCCTAAGTGTCTACTAATACCCATAGAATCCAAATTAATCTCCCTAACACATTGACTTGGGAATTAACAAATAATGGCTCGCTTACAGAGGAAACTTAAAATCCACCAACCCGTATTGAAGTTAATAAATTATTTGGAAAAGTAGTTGAAAAGCAAAAATATTAATAGGCTTATAAGATATAGACGTCTTTAAACAAAATTCCATTAAGAACCGTTCCAGAAGAAAGTAAACTTGTTATCAAAAGATGTTCCCAAATAAATGTCTTGTTAAAATATGCAAATCAAACTAAGTTATTGTCGAAAAATATTTTCTTAGGAAGTTTACTTTCTGTTTTATACGGAAGTTATTTCAGGTAGACAAATACAAGTCGGGGTGTAAACAAATCTGGCAGAGGGAGGGGGAGTTGAAACAGCACCGAGCGATGACAATCTCACGGAAACCATTGCCGAATATATACAAATTGCACGCACCAAGAGGTGGAAACGACAATGCTGATTGGAAGAAGAGGCATGGAATATTGGAGAGGAAGGATCTGATCCCTTCCATCGAGCAAAATGCTGGGCGTGAGTATATTATTTTTGTATTTCCTAATGTTTTTCAATTTATCAGTCCATTTACATATGAACTACTAAGAAACATTCCCCACCATGGAGATCACTTAACAACGTGATACACTTACTCTTTTGCCAATCTATAGTAAAAACTACTGCACTAAATCCAATAGCTGCACTTTGCTATGACAGGATAAAAATGTTCCCAACGGTACTCAAAGTAAAAAAAAGACAAATGTAATCCTGTCGTAGTTGAGATAAAAAACGGCCGGTTTAACTGCAGTGAGTTCCGGTAATACCTCGCATTACGAAAGATTTATAAAACGGACATCCTAGTTAAAATAGCTTGAACTCGGCTTTTGTGTTTAACCAGATTTCACAAATAGGATTTTAACGAACAGCTGTTGGATAGCATTGTTTGAAATGTGAATTGAATTTAACAGATTTATAAATGCTTTATGTGTGGCGACAATATCTTCAATTATTTAAGTGACGAAGTGCAGAGTTTGAAACGTAGATAAGAATTCAATGCCAGTTTGAATATAGAAAAAAAAATAAGTTGTTCAATAAAAAAAGTTAATTCCCCGGGGACTGAATTTATGCATGATAGAAAATGACTACCTTGGAACAGAATCAGTGAGTTGACTCCAATTTTCCTGTCCACCTTTTTAGAGATATACCTAACCGTACTTTACCTATATATATGTATGTATGCAATAGGTTCCGCAAGTCTGTGGATCAAGAATATCTTGAACAGAAGCTCGTGCGAGGTGAGCTCCGTGACGCTGCGAGGGTCACGTGTTCGGCCTCCCTTGCAATTACAACCCCGGGATGAGGTCACTCTGCAGTCTATGAGGTAACTTCTAACTTCTACTGATTTGTACAAATGAAGCTATGGGGTGCATGAAAGTCGTTTCTCGGAATCAATCGGTACCGTTTCTTTGCTGCAGCATAGGTGAAGTGTACGAGCATCACCCCGCCCCACCGACCCCCCCTCCGCCGGAGATACCTCAGCCAGAGTACATTCTATGCGTGCCTCCTCGACTGGACTTTATAAATTTCACTATCGGACAATTGCATACGGTACTTTTTCTTGCATAACTATTTTTAAATAATAATACCTACAGAAAAAATCATTTATTAAGTTTCTTGAAATCATTTTAATGTTGCTCTTTATTTCTATTTTAGCAAGGCATCCGCCTCATCAATGTCTCTAAGTTTGAGATTCGTTTATCCATCCGTCCTCCCGTGCGTAAGGAGTTGGATATAGAGCTGGGTGGTACCCGAGGACTGACGGTGACGTCAGGGGCTGCTGCTGAGATCCGCGTACACTTCAGACCACGGGATGTGCGCGTGGTGATAGACCAGTTGCTGGTCAGAGTATCGGCTGGAAGAAATTTCGCGGTGCCCATAGCTTGTTTCATGCAGCCACCGATTCTTGAGAGTAAGATTTTTATTGTTATTATAATTCACGTATTATTCCATGTTTAGGTAAAAGCGTATTATTCCCATATTTCATCACCTGTGGGGTCTGATATAATAGAAGGCGATCACGCTTCTATAAGAGACACTAACCATTTCAAAAACCATTCCCTCTCAATATCGAAATACATTCCAATCATTTCATTTCAGTCCTAGTGCCGAGCATAACGTCGTCTATGCTCACATGCACACCGGGCGATATAGAAACGTGCGAGATGATGTCGCGCAGCAGCGATGTACTGGAGCTTGGCGCGCGACTGCTTGGTGACGTGCACCTCGTCAAGATGCTGCTGCATTGCGAAGCTGAACACGCGGAGTTGTTTGTGCTCACAGAAAACGACTGGCTCTCTTTTTGTTTGGATGTAAGTTTCTCTTAACATTAGACCTCTGACATTTTAAAAAGTTGGGATATGGCATGGAACCATTAATTTCTGACATCTGATAGACCTCTACCTTCTGACCAATGCCATTTAACCTTAGACCTTGGGGCCGTAGCCTAGATGCCTTTTTACAATCGTTAGCGGTAACGTTATCTACTAATCCTGATAATCGTCAGATATTGGTGACATGTGAAGCGTGACGTAGGATCTGAGTGCGGACGGCAGCGTGGTGTCGGGCGGGTTCTCGTGGTGGCCAGCGCGCTGGGCGGGCGGCGGCGCGGTGCGCGCGGCGGCAGCGTGTCGCGCGCGCAGTGCGGGGCTGCACACGGCGCCGCTGCGGCTGCTCGCCTCCACCGCCGTCGCGCGCCCGCTGCATCTGCTCGCCGACGCGCTCATGTTCGCCACTACACACATCACTATACAGGTAATTATAAAAATGTTCTCAACTTTATTACACTTTACGCTGATACTGCTCATTCTCACTGTCGTCCTACTGTTTATACTAATAGTTTATTACCAAACAGATAACGAGATAACATACGTTGTACTGTGACGTCTAATCACGTCTATTGTGGTCACACGCTCACTAGATAGAGTGGTACGCCACGACATTCTGTTGTTGACTTCAGCAGTTTTCACTATTTATTATATCTCGTTGCACTTATACTGTGCAGTCTTCGCTTCATAGGTCATTAAAAAGAAAAAAATTTCTAAAGATATTGTATAATATTTCAATGTTGAACTAAAGAAATCAGAATAAATTGTTAATGTAAGAAAGTACTGCAGCACCGTCGCATTGCGAGATATAAGTATATTATGCAACATGTAAAATAGTTTTCTGTGGCAAGATCAGTGTTTGAATATTGCAATATGAACTTACTTTACTGAAAACGATTGCTGTAGATTTTGTGATAAAATATCAATGTTTATGGTGAGACAACAATTTGAATGGAAAACAATGAGAATTGACAGTGGCGTGAGGTCTGCAATGCCTCAGAGAATCTTACTGCAGCAATAAAGACTAGAACAAAGGTATTTCTTCACCTACATTTTAGTGTAACATTCTACTATTTAGTTCGCTATTGCTGCGTTAGATGAAACTTATTACAAGCTGTTATTTGTATAATTATTTTCTTTTTCAGTGCTTATTAACGGATTAGTAAAGTTTTGTAGTGTTTGGAAATGACAAAAAAAAATCATAATTGTTGAAAAGAATTTTGAAAGAACAAGCGTATTTATAGTGAACTGGCGACCAGTGGCGGCTTTATGCGGGTAACAGAGCATATAAATGCCTAATTATTTTTTTCCGTCTTGGAGTCTCTCACAGTGCGCTTTATCGCTCGGCTTATAAATTTTTGCTTGCAGCTCCAACCGCTTTAACGCTTATTCCCGAGATAAAAAGTACTTTTTAGCACTTGGGAGTAATGGAGCTACCTTTTAGTAAAATCTTTCTGAAACTCTTAAGTGGTTGCAAAGATTAGCCCTTACCAACCTACAAACCAACTCACAAGCTACCCATTTATAATATTAGTACAGATAAACAATGACTATAACCAGTAAACAGTAATATAAAGTACAAAATAACGCTTTTGCATCTTCATATTTAAATGAAGTAAATATTTGCAGTCAGCAGCAAATCAGTTCTTAGGTCGAAATTATGTTGCGAATACGGAGTGTACAAACAAAATCACCGGCGCATTCGCTCGCCAAAGTAAATCCTCTTTTGATGGCTCAAACAGCTGTTTTTTCTTCATTTTATGGTTCACGTGTCTCGGATATTAAAATATTCATGAAAGCACCGCACTTTGCTGAGCAGCCCGCCTTCACTTCACTTCGACAGGTTTAGGGTAGGCACACACTTATCACGGAACTGGATAGTTAAAGCCTTGTAGTCAGTTATAGGAATTATTCTTTTCATAAACAAGAGTTAAGACACTGGAATGAGAAATTTTTTACAGATTAATGCTTAGTTATCGAAAACTATTACTTATTTAATAGGTAATAAGGTTATTAATTAGGTATACTCACAATGGATTAAAAAGGATTTCTTAACTATTTGGATCCCAATATCAATATTGTTTCATACACCAGTTCTGCAAGACTTAACTTGGCATGAAGCAAGTGTCGCGCGTATAATACGTGTGTGACAACCTTTAAAAGGCACTTAACTACTTCACCAAAACACCTGAACATGTGCCTTCAAGATTCTATTTTGTTTATTCAGTTCAGCCTTTGTTTATCACTTTCCTTTGTAAATTCACAATGAAATACAACACGAAAGGGAGTAGACAACTTTGATATAATTAAATTAACAGATTCAGCATTTGTCTGCCAAAAGTGGCAATTTGATAAATTAGAAATTGTAGAATGTTTCGAAAGCAAATTACCAGTGAAAAGACATTGTTGGTCAATTATGTATTTTGTTGTGGAATTTCGTATAAATTAAGTCTATTGCTACTTTTAAAATCAGCAACAAGATGTTATATTTATACTTATATTTGGCTTATTGATGAGTAAAAATGACTTATGAAGTAGCAAAATTATTCGGTACCACCTTCTGTATAAGAAATGAAGATAAATTACATCATAAATTAGTATCAGCCATCATGTATTTTGCTGTATTGAATGCAATAATTGTAACTGAAATTGAGGGTGATATTAATTTGAATTTGGAACGTATAAGGTTTTCAGTCGCTGTATTAAAATCTCGGCGTGATGCTGGATATGCGATTAAACGTTTTGGATAAGAAAGATTAGTCGTCAAATGGGGCTTTGGAAAAGCGATTAAAATACCGCTCGCTGGTGCCAAATGCGTAAGGCTGGCTAGAGTAAAACAGATTGCTGCCATCGTGCATATTCCAAACCGCGCATATTACTCTGTTTAAAATTAAATTAATTGGCATTTTGTGTTAGTCTTTTAGACTATGTTAATGGAAATCTATTTCTAAGTACCGCTTCCTGTTGGTCTGTCCTTTTGACCTAATAAGGGTTTTATATTTTGAATGGTCATACATACATACATACATAACATCACGCATTTATCCCCGAAGGGGTATGCAGAGGCGCAACTAGGGCACCCACTTTTCGCCAAGTATGTTCCGTCCCATGATGTGATAGGGGGCGAGCCTATCGCCATATCGGGCACAAATTCCAGACTCCGGGCTGATACTGAGCAGAAAAACCTAAATATCACTTTGCTCGACCCGGGATTCGAACCCAGGACCTCAGAGCGCTATTCTACCGGACATGCAATACAACTACGCCACCGAGGCAGGCAGTTGAATGGTCATAGGGGATGAAAATAATAGAAATAGTGTAATTTAAATATTATTTTTGTTTCAAATATAGGTGAAGTCTTCCCATCAGTTCACGTAACATCAACCGCCGATATAGGGCACGAAATGCTAAATGTCGTCTCAATTCTAGTAGTTGAGCAATTTAATACAGGGCAGAATCAAAAAACCTGTAGCCCTAATATAAAATTACTTATTCATTAATAATAAGTAATTTTATATTAGGGCGTAATCAGACGTAATGCACCTGAGTATATGAGATATAAATGAAAGGAATCCGAATTATTTACCTGTGAATATTCATTCACATGAAGTAATTTCATTCCTGAAATATTTATCGCCTTTTTGGTTTAGCGGGAGTGTACTTGTGCTGCGAACCGTGAGGATTCCCTGGTCGACCGATACAATTTTCCTGTTTTGTTATTTGGAGGTACATAAAAACTACTAGGGACAGACGAAAATTAAAGAGATTGCATTACTACAGGCGCAGGAGAAGGACTACGACATTTGCAGCGAGGACGACCCGGCGTGCGAGTACTTCGTCCACTTGGGCACTGCTTTCCCGGGACGATCACTCACTGCCACTATTCTTTTGGTGAACCACAGGTGATTTATTTTTACATATCACGCCTTTATGCCCGAAAGGGTAGGCAGAAGTGCGACCAGGGCTTTTACCAAGTATATTCCGTTCCATGGTAAGATAGGGGGCCGGCCTATCGCCATGTTAGGTACATTTTTCAGATTACGGCCTGAAAGTGAGCATAATAATCCAAATATCACTACTCTTAACCATGGATTCAAACCCAGGACCTCAAGGCAATGGTTAGTACCACGCACGCAAAAAGACAAAACACCGAAGCAGTCTAAGGCAATTTAAGTATTACTCAGAAATAGTATAATGTTATTATGTCCACTAGTAAGGAAACAATAATTATTGATAATATATATACCTAAAATATAGACATAACCCATGTTACTTATAAAAATATTTTTATAATATTTCGATTTTTGCAATTGCATGACCCGGCGAGCATGCCGCTCGCCTGATGGGAAAATTGCATAAGACGTTCCGGCAAAATGCACAGTTTAGTTCTAACTTCGCAAAGCAGACGCGTGAGCCAATGCCATGCCTCTCCTCAGGACCATTGGCCTTGAACCCCTTCGTACCAAGAGTTCGCCCCATTCATTAGCTATCGTGGCGTTACAGGCTCCACATTATATATTAAATTGTAATTTAGTCCAGTGCTATATACATACTACTGGACGGTCCGTCCGTGGGGCGTGTGCTCGTGCTGGGAGGAGGAGAGGGGAGACCACTCCGGAGATGCTGACGACGATAGTGAGCGGCTCTGTGTCGGCGCGCAAGAGGCAAAGGCGCGAAATACCACCGCAAATGTGAGATTTATTGCAGTTATTTTATTAGTTTTTGACAGCTGTTTAGTTATCAAAGTTGCACATGATATAGAATTAAAAGGATTTATAAAGTTCATAACTTACGCATGATACGAACAAAAGTATTGGAAATATTTTTTCTATAACGGCCATAAAGATGTGCTCTATAATATTATGTGCCAAAAACAAGCTCACAGGTGCATTTAGCAACTAACTCTATCCTACCGATTCATGGATAAAGGTAAACTTGTGATGATGTATTGTATAGTTGATGGATAGTCGTCTTTTAAGGAATGGATTTAAAAGTGCAGCAGATTTTTCTTTATAGCGACACTGCAATATAACCTCACAGCACCTGATAGTGGAATGGAGTCCAGATAGAGTGTAAAAAGAGATCCCTCGTCAGTCGAAACGGCTATGCCGACATATACAAGCTGATCGGAACGCCACACGTCTACGTAGGCGGGTACCAATTACCACTATGACGGATTTATTGGACGGATGGATTATGCTTTGTGTACGGCGGTACAGCTAGCAGCACCAGCCTGTGGGAATAGCGCTGGAGTATGATAATTAAGTTAATGTCTAGTTGATGTGTGTAGAGTGGCGCCGAAGAGGCCGGGTGCTTGCGGGCGCGGCGCGTGCGCGTGGAGCCAGCGGGGGCGGTAGCGGCACCGCGCTCCTCGCGAGCTGTGCACGTCGCCGCGCCCGACGTCGGCACCGACCTCGGCACCCAGCGCGCTGTGCTCATGTTACTACCCTCCATACTCCAAACAATATTTAGATCATATTGCATCCAAAACGACGCGCCCCGTTACTTTCCCTAATCGCTTTCAATGTGTGTGAGCAGCATGAGTACACGCACACCACGATAGATACGATCGAGGAAAGTGCAATACCGCGTAAGTGACAAAAAAAAAGTAAATTAGGAAAAGTTGTTGGACGCATCTTCGTTAATAAAATGATCTATAGGACTAAGGGTTCCATAAGAACAACAATAGTTCACCTTGAAAAGAGATATTTTTCTGCTCAGCATCAGGCCCGAGTTTTGAATTTATGTCCAATATTACATTAGACTCGCCTCCTATCACATCATGGCACGGAACACAAATGGCAACTTGTGATTGCCACGGTTCCACCACTACCTACCTCATTAGGAATAAATGCGTGATGTGCATTTATCCATAATATTTTGTTATAGCTTCACTTAATTAATATGTCGAGAGTGGTTTGCATTTTGCTCTCTATAAGGTTCTACAAAATGTAAACCAATACTTTATAAACCAGGTTGGTGTTAAAAGACATCCCAAAGGAGAGCTTCCCACCCGACTACGAGCCGATGGTGATTAGCAGCAAGACTGTGGACTCGGAGCCGATACCAGGATTTCGGGTAACTGCATAACTACTGTAGAATAAATATTTTGTATAATTGATAATTTTAGAAATTTATAAAAAAAAAACTTCTGCCGCATGAATGAACGTATGCAAGAAATGTTACCACGATCAGAAGTCTACTATGCTAGCTTTGCTTTCGCATGTCTTCTTCATCTTTTTTATTATTATGGCGTCCGCCGTGCTTCTGCGTGTCATTGGATGAGATTTCAAAAGATACGAAATTTTAAATCTGATATTTCCTTAAGCTCTATTCTTTTCCTTATTTATTTTCAAGGTAAAGGCTATACAACAAACCTATGTTTTCTCTACCATGAGTTTATAGGCGACGATGACTACTTTCAATCAAATTACGTATCTGTTGTTAATACTATATCTGCTATAAAAATCATTTTGACATTAAACTATTATACTTTATTTATCTAATTCAGAAATTAATAAACAATTTAGTTAACTCCTGTAAACGTGGCTCGAATGTAAATTAGTTAATGCACAGCTAATAGCTTGGGCAGATGTTTATGAATTCAATTTTGTTCCAAATATAATTATATTCATATCAATTTAGGCTATTATCTGCGGCATTCAGACAATTATCCAAAAATTTTAATGCTAATGTTAGTTCGTTAGTCGCTACGTTATTCTAGTAGCTTTATATTTTTTTTAACGCTCTAATTTCTGGAGTTATTGGTCTGATTCTGAAATTGGTTTTATTAATAGAAAATAAGTTATCTCTGAGTTTTATAGAAGATTCAGTTCCGAGAAAAATATTAGAAAAACTCCAAGCGTTACCCCACCTGGGAATCAAATATAGGAACTTAATACACATACACCATATTATATGTTGACATTGGACAAAGAATGTGCGCTAAACAAAGGAGGCGAAACCTCATTATCAGCAGATGGTGGTTTATGTTGATAGCGCTGGAAGCGCGAGGTGTGCGACGTGGTGTGCTGCCAGCTGGAGGTGTGGTGGGAGGTGGCGCCGCTGCGGTTCGTACTGGACCCGCCAGTGCTGCCCATATACCACTCCAAGAGGTACCAATTGCTTTTATGTATTAATATTTTAATACCAGCACGACAAAGTGACCATACTCCACCTGTCGATAAGCGGAGTGAGTGAGATAGTGTGACAACAGACAAGAAATGATTATCTATCGCTAGTGGACACAAATATGCCGCGATAAACTTACTTGGGCCACTGTGGCGGGTTTTACCATTTGTACTTTGGTTGCTACCGGTCGAATATAAAATTTATACTACCGCCAACAAGGAGTGTAAAGAATTTTAAGGACATGGCAAAGCCGGGCCTGAGTGTGCCTGATGGTGAATACAGTGTAGTTTAAGCAAAATGTCAATCAACGAGAGACTTACCTTCCTCGACGGCCACATCGGTAGATTTAGTCATTTATTTGTCCACGCAATGCTTGAAACGGTCGAAGAATGGGAATCATTATACTTTTCAGTATTACCTATATTAAATGTATAACTACAACATACAACCTTTTATGTTTATGCCTGTTTACTTTTATCTCTTGATTAAAAATTAACTTAATCGCTGAAGCATAAATTATCCTGGAAACATTTACGGAGTTTATACTTGATGTTTGTATTCCAGTTGTAATTTAAATTCTTGGCATATAATAATTAAAGTCAACACGAGCGGGTGTTTGTGTAATTTTGATAATTTTCCGCATGTTTGAAGACTACACGTGTTCACTTAACTTGATCTTGTTTTGTTTACTCAACACAAAGGATATTAGAATTCAAGATGATAATGTATGTAGTATCGCATAAGGAGATATCTTTCTGGTAGAAGGAATTAATTAGCAAGTTTATAACCTTGTGGTAAATAATTAATACGCACCTTAATAATTTTATCGAGATGGATCGACAAAGATGAATTTGTATACAGTATCCACCCGTCTGGAAATCTTTAGGGGTGGTCTATGTTCAGCAGTGAACTTCATGTGGCTGATGGTCCACTTTTGTGAATTATTTTTTTCATTATTTTTCTTCAAAGAAATATTTTCCCTCCGGCTTAGTCTTCAGCACAAGTGCTTGCTGCTTGTCTTGCAGGGTGCAACATGTCGACGTGCTAATCCGTGCCACGCAACTGTTCGGGTGCGAGGGTGTGCGCGGTGCGTGGTGCATGCCGAGTCGGTGCGGCGGCGCCGCGCCCCCCGCACCGCGCCTCACGCCCGCCAACTCGTGCGCCGCCAAGTTGCCGCTCACGCTGCCGCCCATACACGACCACAGCGTCGAGACTGATGTCATCGCGTCAGTATAGTATACAACTAAATGACTATAATACTTAATAAGGAGCTGAGCAGGTATACTGATGAAAACCAACAATGACTGTAAGCAATTGAACCTAGAATTACAAATTGCTGTATGATATATCAACTAAACTTGCCCGCGCTGTATACACAGCACAAATTGGCGACATTAATCCGCCACGAGCGGCCGCGCGCCGAAATTATTTAGCGAAACATCATCATTACGATAACGCTCCGCCGAGATAAAATTATTCGACTGTCAAAAGGCAGCAGAAAGTTCGACGCAGCCAATTTTGCATCCCACAATGCTTAGCAATTATAATCAATGTCTTTTAAATGGGAACATAGAAGTGATGACAGGATCTCGTTACCACTGCTTAGTAGCTAAATAGATTCTGCTTTGTATCTATTCTACCTAAATCCACATAGTCTACTGTAGATAATAATACGAAATCGGCAACAAATACTTATATTTAGTAAAATATTTTCTTCTCTTTGAAAGATACATTATTAACATTACAAGCATAAAAAACACAATTTATAAAAGCTCATATTCTTTCTGATTTTTTTTACATTATTAAAGCATTATTAAGGTTTGAAGTTTCAAATGGCTTATAAAACTCGCAAAGTTTTTTTGGGGATCTTTAATAATGATTCATAGCGATCGGGGAGGCATAAAGTTAATCTTTGATCAAATAAAACGCTTCAGGCGAAATAGACTCATTATTTACAGACGTTTACTCGCGGGGTCAGTGATTTAAGCTGTTTTTTGACCGGCTCTATCGTACACTATTTGATGGAAAATTCTAGAAAAAATATGCTGCTTTTATTTATTGTTGTGTTAGGGCTTCAATAACCTACAAAAAGCTAAATCCACAATACTTGTATTTTCACTAACGGTGCTCTCGTGGGACCACTGACCCGTATCAGATCAGAGTATTGGGTTATGGTCACCTTCATCAAAAAATGTAGGGAATGCTTTTGCTTTACTTTAAAAAAGAATAAGTTAATTAAAAGTATTGCCACGTTAAAATTATAAGCCTAACACTATTCTTTATGGTAAGTATATCACGCTACTAACACAACCTCTCTGGATGATTATCAAACTTAATTACACTTTTATATAGTAAGTATATCACACTACTAAAGACGCATCTCTCTATGGTCACCATATCTACATCAGCTTGTCTTACTGTTTGTTCACCGACTTATCCCGTAACGTGACTTGTCAGAACGAACTGCACGGATTTTTCACATTACGTATAATAATAATATATATCTTGCCATTCGGGTATAAATTGGGCACATTCATATCCGTAAACCTCACATTACGAACACAATCATATCATAAAACCATTATAAATTGTGTCAAGTGTCGGAGGTGTCGTTCCAAGTGGAAAATATTCGTATAAAATACGCGAATAAAATATAAGCATCCGAAGGAAGCACACGATATGATCATAACATGACACGATTATAAATCGCATTATATTTTTAACGATTCTTATTTTATCCTTGTCTGTGTATTCGATTTGAAATAGTTCTATGTTTCGGACGCAGTAAGCGGACTGATATTATAACAAAATATATCATGTGATCATAGCAAATATCGCGATAAATTGCAACAAAACTGCGGTAAAACGACAACTAAAAATATTATCAACGCAACATTTTTTATCATTATGTGCTCAAAATAAATGATTGCTGCGACCGATAAATCGCATAGAGAAGGTCGTCCCTTATATTTTACAATAGGATTTCATCGCTTGGAGGTCGCACACACGCGCGCACGTACTGAGCGCAGTTTTATGAGCACTATATATTGGACCCGAGGGCACAATGTTCAATGCACGAAAAATTCCATGCGATATTATAATATTTATTTTGACATTTTATTTGAAATGGTGTTTATTTTAAAAAAAAAATCCTATATATTGCTAAGTTTTCGATTTAACTTTGACAGATAAAATGCTTATTTCCGAAATAAACATATTATCCTTATTTCGTGATAATCAAAAATACTTGAAAGCATTCGATTCTAACCACATGGCGACTAAACAATTATTTGTGTACCTCATATGAAATATAATATTATTATGAGATTTATCGAATGACAGGTTCAGGAGTCCAGTGTAAAGCCATGCTAATGTTTCGTAAATTGGACTTTTAGCGGTTATTGTTTCTACCCAATTTTTAATAGTTTTGTTTACCATCAAACAAGCGGTCTCCCCGATCAATTATTATTCAAATTAGTAATATTTTGGTACTTTCTTCACCTAATGCATTATAGGTTGGTGGCGGCAAATGACGAGTGGAAGTCCCTGTGCGAGATCTGGCGACAGTGCGCCGGTCGGCATTTGTCTTTGCGGCCCGGGTTCCACTGGCTGGGCATCGTGCCGCCTGGAACTCATATGAGCGCCACCCTGGATGTTCATAATGATACTTATCAAGAGGTTAGCAACATGTTTATATAAAGAGTTGTTTAATATCTGTTGTTGTTGCTATAATTCTTGAACGTAGACACATGAATAAAATAAATGTAAAACATAATATTATTATGATAATTTGAGTAAATCTATATATATAAAAATGAATTGCTGTTCGTTAGTCTCGCTAAAACTCGAGAACGGCTGAACGGATTTATCTTATCTTGGTCTTGAATTATTCGTGGAGGTCTAGGGAAGGTTTAAAAGGTGAGAAAAATTCGAATAATTGCCGGGAAAATCCTCAAAACAGCATTTTTCTATTTCCCATACAAACGTTTCCTAACTAATACGTAGAGTCAATTTGAGCTTTATTGCTATCGTATAAAGTCACTGTTGTCTAAGCAATGTAGGTGTGTTCCTAAAATCAAAGCAGTGTGCGTTGGAGCACAGAATATAATAATGTAATGTCGCGTTCTGAAACTCAACAAAAGTGATATCGCGGACCCGACTAAATTGAACAGTCACAAAATTTAATATATCATTAGTTATTTGGTTGGCTTCACGATATTATTTCTTTTGTTTTACTTTAAAATGCATGTTTTCGTTATGGACAATTTTTGAGCTACTTTTGCATATCTATACTTATAATAAATCTGTAGAGAGGTCAATTCTGTACATGAAATATATTTCCAAAATAACTGGGGGTGATTAGGGATCGATACTGATGCCAAAAATGCAATTAGTAAAATTTTTGTCTGTCTGTCTGTATAACCGTTATAGAAACAAAAACTACTCGACGGATTTTAACTTAACTTGGTACAATTATTTTTCATACTCCTGAGCTGGTTATAGTATACTTTTCATCACGCTACAATTAATAGGAGCATAGCAGTGATGGAAAATGTTGGGAAAACGGGAGAAGTTACTCCATTTTTAAGCTTCCGTCATTTCGTGTGCAACCTTAATGGTTAAAAGTTCCTTCGATTTCACCAGGATCCCATCATCAGACCCTGACCGGACAATCGGACCACCTGCATACCACCATAAATTAAAAAAAACATCCCGACAAATTGAGCACCTTCTCCATTTTTGAAACCCGAAATCCACGCGGGCGAAGCTGCGGGCGGAAGCTAGTAGTTTATAATTTTTGACGCATTAAATTTGAAGTAGTCGATAGCCTAGTTGGGTGTGGAACGGACTGCCGAGACGAATGTCCGCAGGTTCAAATCCCAAGGGCACACACCTCTGACTTTTCTAAAAAATCATGTGTGTATTCTTTGTGAATTTATCGTCCGCTTTAACGGTGAAGGAAAACATCGTGAGGAAACCTGCACACCTGAGAAATTCTGTATAGGGATTTCGAGGGTGTGTGAAGTCTACCAATCCGCACTAGGCCAGCGTGGTGGACTAAGGCCTAATCCCTCTCAGTAGTAGAGGAGGCCCGTGCTCAGCAGTGGGCAAGTATGTAATACAGGGCTGATATTATTATTATTATTATTTGACGCATTAGGTCCGCGGGGTTAATTAAGGCTTAAACTAACTCTGTCGTACAATTGTCTCGTTAGTGGGATGGTATAAAAATTGGTAAAATGTATGGACAGGTGGAGTGGCGGTGCAGCGCGTACCGCTGGGTGGGAGAGAACGAGCCGCGTGCGGTGTGCGCGACCCGCGCGCCGTGCGCTCGCTGCCTCGAGCGCGCGTGCTCGTGCGCGCTGCTGGTGCGCGACGAGGGCCGTCTGCCGCACGCGCACCGCGCCGCACTGCTCTACGACGTCAACGCGCCCGAGGTACGCCTCCTATAATTCTATTACTTTATTCTAGCACGGCAAACAATATTCTTGTATTGTATAAATATAGATAAACTAATTAAATTGAATCTCATACTAATTACGGTACAGTATGGAAACCCTACGTTTACAAACGGACACCAGATTTTTATCCAGAGCCATACTAGATGCTACATGGTGGATATTTATCCTTTTTAAGTGGCCGCTATCCAGTGGCCTACAAAATATGTTCGGTACACTATTGCGAACACAACTATTACAACATACTTTTCCTTGTCTTGGGTAGAACTAATCTAATTTATAATTTATTTAGCTACTAGCCTTTGCTGACGACTAAACCAGCGTGAAAGAGTTTATCGGGGATAAACATCTTCTTTTTATATTTTTATTGGATAACAAAAACCCTTATGCCCCTCCCAAACTATCCCCATAACAAATTGCTCGCGGTTTCAACCGAGAGAAAAGCTTTTTCAGGATATGTAAGGACGGATTTTAGTGCCAACAAATATAAATGTTTAGAAAAAGCTTTATTTCCTATCCAAAAACAGACATTTCGATTCTAAAATAAAATAGAAAAGTGATTTTATTAGATTTACGATCGAAAATAATGCAGCACTGTCAATAGTTTGTGTTGTTTATGTGTTCCACAAAGATATAATAGCCGCCATTGTGCAGTTATTTAGTCTTCGTCACAATAAGGCCACCCTTGTTGGCACGCTGCCGAGCGGGACAATACTGTCATGCTTTAGTTACCAAAGTTGTTATCTATTTTGTAACTCCTACTAAAAGAATCCATCGTAATGTGAAAATAATAAAAAATACAGCACTACACTTATTTTGTTGCTAAAATTAACAATGCGAAAATTAATAGACGTTTATGAAATGCTAAACACTTTAGATAAAATTTGTCCTACAATTTGTCGTTGTATGCTTTAGATATTTCGAACAGGTTGCATATTAAGTATACACTGTAGGTTCCTTCTAAAGTTCTTGATATTAACTGTATATTCGCAATGTATAATGCGTAATGATAAAATATGTATTAAAAGTATTAAAAAATATATATTTGTAATATTTTCATGTTCGTTCAGCGAGATGGCTGCGTGTGCACTGTGGTGCGGGCATACGCGGCGGATGCAGCGCAGGAGGCGGGGGAGGCAAGCGCGGGCGCGTCCTCGGCTCGCGGCGCCGCGCTCGCGTACCGCGTGCTCGCGCCCACGCTCCTCCTGCGCGTGTTGCCGTGCCGAGCGGACGGTGCGCGCTGTGAGTCAACCGCTTACCTAGCTGGCGGAATGTTTTGCTTCCCTAGCTTATTATTTATTACTTACATTAAAAATCATAATTTCGCAAAATGGCGGATTATGACTTAAAATTACAATTTGTAAGGCATTCATATTTAATTGACTAGAAGTTTTCAAAAGTGATAAAAGTGTTTTATGTTTGTTGTTTCGCGGTCCTACAATAAATATCTCGAATCTACTCGGGAGACTTGACCTAAGGTGATAATGTTAGTGTTAAATACGAATTATATTGTCATTAAGCATTTCTAATTCCAAGATGTTACTTGTTATAGGCATTCAACAACTAAGCGGCTAGTTGGTCCCATCTTTAATTTATTACAAGACATAAAAAACAAACACACATGAGGCCTTTATTCCCGAAAGGGTATCGAGAGGTGCGAACAGGGCACCCACTTTTGACCAAATGTGTTCCGTCCCATGAGGTGATAGGGGGTAAGCCTATCGCCGCATAGGGATTTATAATTAGTACATAGGTGAAGGTTGCAAGCTGGACCCGGGTGAGCTGTGCAGCGAGCGCGGCGCGGCGACGCTGCGGCCGCGGCGGGCGCTCGCGCTGGCGCACCGCTCGTGCTACCGGCTGCGGCTCATCAACATCACGCCGCTGCCCACCTACATACGCTGGGAACCCGCTCTAGGTATTACTCTCGTTTCATTATTGTAACTAAGTATTCCTGTAGGGAAAGGGAATATCTTCAACTGATCGCCGTTTCAATAAACGACTCGCTCGATTGCTTTTTAGGATTCATCGCGAAAATAGACCAACCAATTTGACATGCTTACAAATGAGCTATTTTGATTGGTTTATTCGAGAAAAAAAAAACGAAAATTAATATAAGGATAAATTTAAAAGGGCTATAAATGGATAGTAGACATGTCGATGACGGAGCATGCGTCGCGTAATATTCTGACTTCTAATGCATATCGTTAATCGTGGAGTCACATGTCGGGTTCGATTGAAGTTTACTTTATACTAAGTTTTATTTTAGATGGTGAGCACTATTTTTTACGATAATTAATTTCACTTTAATTAGCTTTCTACCAATGTATTATTTTCTAATCAGTTAATCATTCCCAATTAATATGATATTATCGTATTTTTGTGTTAAAATTATGACTCATGATCCCACTTGCTTGTTGGTTTGCTTCCTGTTCTTTAATTATGATAGAATTAATCGTTGAAAATCATCCCAAAACACAATGAACAATATTTTACAATAATTGTTCTTAAATATTTTTCCAACAGAAGGAGAAGATATTCTGAAGGTGACGTTCACACCGAACCAAGTGGACATTGCCAGCTACGGAGAGGTGGAAATACAGGCGAGTGCGTCTATTAAATAATAAACGTCTGATTTACAATTTTTGAGTTCTGGTGGATATTTTAGAATCGGATATTTCCCTTGCTCGCAAGTGTCGGTTTGAACAACTATTGATTTGTCGTTTTGTGACAAATTGTTATTGATATTTATGAATACCATTGTAGTCGGTATTTAACTGGGCTTTAAACCTTCTACTAATGATGTCCGTTTACTTTACCTGACTACAGCGAAGCATGGAGGGATAAAGATTTTAACACCCTATGAATGCATGTATTCATTTTATGTTTTACTGTAACGTCGCCCCTGGCGACGAGATTCTGGCAAATGAGGTGTTTATCGATAAATATTTTTGCTATATTTTAATTACGCGATATATTTTCCAAAAAGCTATTTTTTTATTGCTTTAAATGACGAGAAGAGATTGCCGTTCCCCTGAAGGTAAGCGATACGACCGCTCATAAACAGTAGAAGCACCATACTACACCTCGAATTACAGAGTGTTGTTTGGTATTCCACTGCGCACGCCATACTGAGACATGAGATGTTAAGTCTCAATATGTCCAGTAGTTACACTGGCTACATTTTTCTTCAAACCGGAACACAATAGTGACTACACACTGCTGCTTGACGGCAGAAGCAAACATTGCAGTGGTACCTGTTTTCAATAAAACATTAGGGACATAACCGGACTAGTTGAAAATGCTGACTACAATTACTGGATCTACTAAACGAAACAAAACATATTAATAAAACATCAAACTTAACAATGAGGTTCTCAAATAAATTCTCATAACTTTCTCACATCTCAAAACATCAGTGAATTATGATGAATACATATTCTATAAAGTCGCTTATCATATTATAACAGAATTTTAGGTCCCGTGCGACAAAATTGGTCGGATTAATTTTCATAACGAGTTGCTAATTCAAAGTGGAAGAGAAAATTGGAAAGTCGTTATAATTCAGAGAGAGTCGAGTTAGAGGCACACGATCAATCCAAACTGTCAATTTTACCTTACTATTAATAGCTTGCGTTTTTGGGCATGTGCTCAATTATTATTATTAATCTTGCTATATATTTTTCTTTTAAATTTCGTAATGTAAACGATAGTTATTTGTAAAAATATTTGAAAAATTAGTGCACCACATAGTAATTACATATACATACAAACAATTTTAAATGCTCCCAATTCCGTGAATTATTATCAGTTTTTATTGGCCGTGTGTATCTTTCCTAAGCCCGGTAGCAGCCTCTTACGGAGCCTCAACTTCTGCGATGTTTATTAACATAATAAGAAAGAAGATCTTGGCTTAAAAGCACTGCCTGAAATCGAATGTATCTAATGGTGACATTATATATATTTTTTTTTTGGTTTAGCGTATCACCTATCCCCAAACACACCGTGAAAACTTGCTATCTTAGCTTGTTTTGATATACGTGTTTTAAGATTGCCTGATGTAGAATATCCAGTAGAGTAGACCGTTATAATTACCTTATCCTTTGTCGAGGGACGTACCCGTTCCATTTACTGTATAAAAAGAAATAAATTTAAAATTAAAACACAATTCAAAACCACTTTGTACGAAACAAAGAGACCCGCATAATTTAAACAAGAAAAAGTAAATAGGATCCTTTATATTATAAAGTTGATGAGCAAAGCTGAAACATGGAGTATGAACGTCTCATTACCGCCAACGAGGCTCGACTTCGAATAAACGACATGTGGATTATGTCAGTTTGAGCTAAAATTTTATTCAATATTATAAAAAAAAAAAATATTTGGTTTAAACTCTTTTACCGCCATTTTCAATAAATTATCCCAATCGATTTTTTTTCTGTTTCAAAAATGGACCAATCAGAAGGTCTTTTTTGACATGCTTAGTAATAAGTTATCTTGATTGTTTCATTCTCGGGATCGGATTAAAGATTGAGATTGGTATCCTTTATTCAAAACGGCTGTTATTGAACCGCGATCGAAATACTTTGACCGATAAAAATAACCTATTATTTCCAGGATACCAAGGTTATTTTGAAGTAATAGTCTGCTAAGTGCTTTGTTTGTAGCCGCTTATTTGAAGGTAGCTATTATTAATTTTTCAATTGCTTCTATCAAATAGTTATCTAGAGTCACTTTTTTGTTGTAGTCAGAATAGTTAGTTGGCATTATGAGAATTATGGTCGATTTGTTTCATCAGTTCAGGTGATGTATTTCAAATCGGTGAAAGAGTTCATACCCAGAAAAATACTAGTTCAATCTTTTATCTATTTAATGCAAATTCATCTCGGAATAAGAAAAACGGCAAACAAATCCCATCAAACGAGTGGATTTAAAATGCAAAATAAATAAACAGCAGCAAATTGATTCGCTGTGTCGACTGTGGAGCGCACAATAATTCCTTTAGCATATTGAGAATTGTAACTTTTTTGTATCTTCCTGGTCGTCGTCCGAAGAAAAGGGACCCGATGTTCATGGATCCACATCTTATAATGAGAAACTAATAGGTGTGATAATTATTGTTCATATTATTATAGTACTTACGTAATTATGTGACTGCCTCGGTGGCGTAGTTGTATTGCATGTCCGGTACAATAGCGCTCTGAGGTCCTGGGTTCGAATCCCGGGTCGGGCAAAGTGATATTTGGGTTTTTCTGCTCAGTATCAGCCCGGAGTCTGGAATTTGTGCCCGATATGGCGATAGGCTCGCCCCCTATCACATCATGGGACGGAACATACTTGGCGAAAAGTGGGTGCCCCAGTTGCGCCACTGTATACCCCTTCGGGGATAAAATGCGTGATGTTATGTATGTATGTATGTATGTACTTACGTAATTTTATAACAAAACAAACAAACTGCTCCTTTGATGACCTCCATCACGCACACACATACACACGCGCTTATATCCCCGAAGTGGTATACAGACGGCAACTGTTGCACCCACTCACCGGCGCCGATGATGTGATAAGGGGCCTATCGCCATATCGACCACTTATTTGATTTGATTAGGTGCCGTGGGGTTAATGTGCACGGCAAATTGACCCCACGGCACCTAATGGTAAGTGAAGTGGGGCCGATAGACTGCGACTGACGAGATATGATTACCCCCGGAAGTCGCCACAATTATGCCAGCCTGAAGGAACTGGATATTCTCAGGCGGATCCCGACACACTTACGTGGGCCACTATGGTGGATTTTAACACCTTGTGTATTCAGCGTATGCTATTCAGGCGTTATATATCCTACCACCATCAAGACTAGCACTCATTACCATCTCACGTTCTATCTTACTGCGTAAGGGTCAATTTACCGTATCTCTTTGATTTATAATGATATCGTGAATACTGCTATTATATACCTCTCGTCGCGTGTGTAGACAGCTCCTGTGTTCCCTTTGATATCTGAACTCCTAGAAACGTTTTCTGTTTACATCATTTATCTTTTCATTGGTATAATGGCAGTATATAAAATATAACTGGAAGGTTCTCGATTCAATGGCATCGAGGAAAATATATTTGTTTGTTTAGAATAATTCAAAACATTGCTTGGTTTTGGTGAAAGGACTTTTTTATATTATGTTAATAAAATTTATATCTCAGAGCAGAGGTAAGCCCGTGGTAATATGGTTCTGGATTTCGGTCTTGGAATTCCACTCAAAACTTATACACTACTGTCTCAGGTTTTTATCTTATTACTCCAGATATTAAATCGTATGATGGTTAGCATATTACACTGGTTACAGTCATTTAAAAAAGATTTCCAGTGAAACAAAGGGGGATGGTTTCTACCCGAAAGCATCCTCACACACAAGAGAACTAAAAGTAGCGATGTATATGAAATTATATTATGTTTATACAGGTGGTGCTGGAAGCTCTGAAGGTGTGCAGGCGGCGCGTGTTCGTGTATCGAGCGCTGGTGGACCACGCCTACAAGCCGCTTTACCTTCTCATAGACGCGGCTATCGCGGTATGAACCCATAGAATATAGAACATAATTGTGTGAGCGAGTGCGTCATCTATATCTATCTTCTATCTATTCTATATACTTATAATAAATCTGTAGAGAGGTCAATTCTGTACATGAAATATATTTCCAAAATAACTATCAGGGGGTGATTAGGGATCGATACTGATGCCAAAAATGCAATTAGTAAAATTTTTGTCTGTCTGTCTGTCTGTCTGTATAACCGTTATAGAAACAAAAACTACTCGACGGATTTTAACGAAACTTGGTATAATTATTTGTCATACTCCTGTGCTGGTTATAGTATACTTTTCATCACGCTACAATTAATAGGAGCAGAGCAGTGAAGGGAAATGTTGGGAAAACGGGAGAAGTTACTCCATTTTTAAGCTTCCGTCGCGTGTGCAACCTTAATGGTTAAAGCTACGCAGAAATCATGTATGACGGAAATGTTCTCCTTAAAATTATGTAAAAAATATTAATGTTTAAAGCTACACAGAAATCATGTATGACGGAAATGTTCTCCTTAAAATTATGTAAAAAATATCCCACGACAGCATATGTCTATCTTTTATGGTTGACTCACAATAACACGTGTAACTCCCGATAGCTTAGCAGTTCGAAGCTTTCTCATTATATTTGTCTACTCTTACGTTTATAACACTCTCAGTCATCCCTAATTAAAAAAGTTAACATTATTAAATATTCCGTAAAAAAGAATCATAGAAATCGATATAGAAACACCAATGTTATACATGAAATACGCTAATAATATGCCATCACGCGTGAATACTGAATCATGCTATGAGGATTATTTTTGTATATATATATAAGGTCGCGAACGCACAGGCAGGCGGCTTGCTTGGCACCTAGAGGCTAGCAAATCACCTAGCGAGTAGCTTCGTAAAACGAACATTCTCAAACGTTCGCGACCGGCCCCATTTTTGAAGTCCGAAATCCACGCGGGCGAAGCTGCGGGCGGAAGCTAGTCTGATAATAATTAGATAATCGCCACCCAACAACAAATAAATTGAAATACTTTTTAAACGGCACGGCGTCCAGCTGGAGAGACTTACACAGTTGTAGTAATATACTAGTTAATATACAATATGTGATATAGAGCCGGCGCCCGCGCCGCTCCACTGCACTCAGCGTCGCGGCGCCGCACGCGCCTGGCGCCACCGATCCGCCGCGGCCGTTTAACCAAAGATTAACTCTTTACAGGAGGGGTCTAATAACTCACCTCACCCATTAGTATAGCTTTATTCTACCACTCATGTCGACCCCGTCCCGCCGACCCAGCGCCGGGTGAAGGTCGTACTGACACGCTCATATGGTTACGTGTACACGTCCATCCATCATGCTTTCCGCACATTTGGCGGGAACTTTTAATGGTTCTGGCGAAGAATAAAAAACACAGTACGACATCAGGTTTTATGTTAATTAAAACTTAACTTTGCCTATCTAAATGTCTGGTCGTTGTATATTTGTGTTTGCCCGAATTTAACAAGTTTCGTATACAAGGCGTAAATTCCGTCATAGTGGTCTACGTTAGTGTGTCGGATTCCATGAAGTGTACATATTTGCTTACGGATCCACTGGCAAAGTTTTTCACCTGGCGAAAGGTAATAATAATCATAAAAATATGGTTTGCATATCCCACACTGAATTTAAATAAATTCTGACCGAAGAAGTTTAAGAAACATATTCATACACATGAAAAATTCTCATCGAAAACGTATACAGATTTCACACGACGTTTTTTTGTAGCTTTTAAAGTGGGAAGACATTTAATAAAACAGGCCCATGCCCTAAAAATGGTAAATCGTACGAGAGTTCCCTATCCTTATGATATGACATACTGTATGACTTTTCATACAGAGTTTTCACGTTATTGGAAAATTCCCGCGATATGAGGATAACTAGGAATCCGCTGTTTACCGATTACGCGGAGTGGCGACGCGTTAGCAAGTTTTTGGCAATAAATCTCTTATTTGGTTATATTTGAAAAGCTGAGCCGATGCGATAAGGTGGCCGTTTAATTTACGACGCGAAAATATTTGGTGAAAATGTTGGAAAATAAACGTCAGTAATCTTATATTTATTGGTTGTAAGCTATTAGCTCGCGTGGAACTACAAGTACTCAGTGTCATGCTGCTTCATGCTAGTTTCTTTTATCGGATCTCTCAATTTAAACGCAACCTCGAACTTTATAGAATCTTATGAAAGAATTCCAAGTAGAAAGTAAGAATATTAAGATGTTTTGTATTTACAGGAACACTGATGCATTAAAGTATATTATATATAAAAATTATAGTAATAATGTAACATCATTTTATTGAAAATGGAGTACATAAAATATTCAAGTCTAAATAAAATATTGTTTTATTTTTGCCATCAATAAATTGAGATTATCTGAAAACTTAAATATAGATTTTTACTAATATAATCAACCTTATCGACGTATTACTTTCTTTGAAAGTCTGAAAAATCACAAAATGTTCATTTATATGAAAATGTAATACTCTATAACTTTCTACCAAAAAGAGTTGAAAATTTAAGAAAAAGCGAACACTTAGTTTTAGTTGGCGGGCGCGGTAACTGAATATTTGCGGTGGTATAAATATTAAAGACGTGCAAGCGAAGTTAAATTGGAGCGCTCGGGCCCGCGCCGCGACCTTCTGCTCCGTGGAATAAAAAAGGCACGAGAAGCGCCGCTAAGTTCTCCGGATAGAATAAACACTCTCGGAAAACCCCCGATTACTTAAATAAGAATAACAAAATGCCGCTGATTTATTGTACAAATCCATAGAATATTTATGGTTTGCGGATAGGTACAGGAAGCCGTAGATATTCTTCATTCATTTTGCAGTCCGTTTAGTTTAAAAAATAAACAAGACAAATGCTATCGCACTTTTGATTGCGTGTCTTTGGAGAAGGTCAAATGTCCATTTGAATGTAGCTGTCGCACTTTTGAATTCTGCAATTACATAGTGATTTAGTTTCCTAGGTCAAATATCTACTTTGAATCATCTAGAACTTGACAAAATATTATATTATCACAACTCAATATTTAAAATTTCGATGCTTTATTACTTCCAATAAATAATTGTACGCGAGCGAATTACACGATATCCCACACAAGAAATGTCGCCATGACACTTCTAATGGTTTCGTATTCCTCGCTTCCCCTCGCGCGCAACTCTTTTCAAGGAACCGTGCCGAGTTGATCCGCTTGCGCTCTTTAATTTATTAATCGAGTTTATTCCTGGCAAGAAGTTCACTTTGTAATTAAAAATCCATTAGTTTTAAGACATTCGAGCGCGGTTCGTGAAGCGATGCGAGTTAGAGTCTGCACGCGGCGGGCGAATTTGCCCTGATGAGCACTCTTTATACTATGTAGATATAGACATACTTCGATGGATTCTGTGCCAGTCAATCTGAGGCAATGCACGTCTAGCTACGAAAATGAAATAATATAATAATAATATCAGCCCTGTATTATATACTGTCCCACTGCTGGGCACGGGCCTCCTCTACTACTGAAAGGGATTAGGCCTTAGTCCACCACGCTGGGCTAGTGGATTGGTAGACTTCACACACCTTCGAAATTCCAATAGAGAACTTCTCAGGTTTGCAGGTTTCCTCGCGATGTTTTTCCTTCACCGTTAAAGCAAGCGATAATTTACAAAGAATACACACATAATTTTAGAAAAGTCAGAGGTGTGTGCCTTTGGGTTTTTGAACCTGTGGACATTCGTCTCGGCAGTCCGTTCCACAATCAACTAGGCTATCGCCGCTTTTTTGGGTAAATATATTATAAGCGATCGTATAATATTATTATTTATTAGTTCTACTTGAAAATGTGCATTCATTACAATTCTATATTTTAATTAAAATAATTTTCCTGTTTGTAAACGGAGCTGAGACTCTTTTTCGGCTGACAAACACCGGAAACCGGTAACATTATTTTATTTTAATCATTGTTGGGAGTTTGTTTTGTTGTTTAATATGTATGAGACGTATGCGCGGCATGTGTTTATTTCACGTTAAGTTTGTTGAAACAATTTACATTTGTATACAGAGTTACCCCTTATATTTTGTACACATTATTATACCGACTGTCATGGTTTGTTTCACTGACAAAATGTTTTTCAACACTGTGAAAGTAAGGTTGAGACCTCGGTTTCATAAGTGGCCCATAGGTGTATTGAAAACAATCGTTCATTATCTACTTGGTGTTAATAAGTAATAATTAAATAAGATTTTATAAAAAGCAATATAGTTTGAAGCGATAATAAAGAACACAATAAAATATTATTAAAAAACAACGTAGTGTGAATGTATTAAGTATTAATCGCAATCTGCCTTCTTCAGAAATTAGTATACAACTATTACATAATGCTATCATAATGTAATAAGGTACAAAGATTGCTATCATTAGTATAGAAAATAATTTTTGCATATTTACATATTCCTCCAATTTCATCTGACTAGAAAAGTAAAATGTACAAAAACATATTTTTCTTCCCCACACACTAAGTGAGGGTAGATAAGTAATGTTCGTGCGCGTAGTTAAAAACCCATTTTCGTGTATCACGCGCGGCCCTTAAGTGACCCCCTCCCCCCTACCTGTTACCCCCGCCATACATCATCATACATCTCGCGGCTCGCACCTGATATCGTGACATACAATTTCCTCTCGATAGACCAGCAGTCGGTGTCCTGTAGTATTACAGAATACGAAGCTGTTTTCATCCAAAATAACTATACCAATGTTATAAATGTTAAAGTATTCCTAACTATTAGGCTTTCATGTCTAAACCACTGAACTGATTATGATAAAATTTGGTACGAAATAATATTGAAGCTTATGAAAGAGCATAAGCTACTTTTTATCCCGAAAAAGATGTTATCCTGGAATAATTTTATCCACTACAATTAAAGCAATACGTACTAAAATATTTTAAAAAAATTAAAAAGCTCATGAGTTCAAATTAAAGAACAAGACAAAAAGGTAACAAGAAAAACGAAGCGGTGTTCCGCCGTACCGGATGTCTACGGCTATATTATTTACAAGAGGACTTTACCTTACATATTTATATTCTAGTAATGAAATCAGTGCAATGTGTTATTCGTTGAAAACATATAGCTATGAAAACTAAATGCCTGCTTTAGTATATTGCCTCATAACTGAGAATGTCCGACAATCAATCATAATCCTGTTAAGCTGAACAAAAACAGTGTAGGATTATTCCTTCATTTCGTTTGTCGCAACAATCCGTCAGCTGCGAGTGCGGATATTTAAATTACATCCGCTGTGACGTCATCCCGCGATTATTACGTCTTACTCAAATGTCAATGTAATATTAAATATTGTTTATTGATAAATTGACGCCGGGTTTCACTGTTTTCATTTTAATGAAATTTTACATTGTGACGATATTGTTTTTGCTGTAATGGGTTTTACTTAACTAACTAAAAACCCATTACAGCAAACTAATAATTATAGGCGATACGAATTTTGTAGAAATACTACGTTACATTATTATATACCAAATATCCGCTTCTTGAAAATGTTACAAAATATAATATCATTTCATTTCATTCTCATACAAAAAATATTCTACCATCTTGCATGTTTAATTTGCCTAACTTAATTTTACTTAAAGCCATCAAGGTAAGGTAAATGCTGCTTGTTATATTTTGCATGTGATTAATTAATACAGCAATTTTATGGAACACGTTTTTATTAATGTTTGGATTGACGTCTAAGACAATATACAAAAACTACCATAGAGTAAGTATTCATTAAGTTCTAATGTATATAACACTGCTATTCATGGATCGATTGCTCGATTACCTAAAAAACAATAAAAAAAAAGCATCCTTTGGCTCTCGGTCTACGCCATCTCGCACACCTGATTACAGCGATAAGTATAATAAAGCCCAGTGGGAAGATCGCTCGAACTCTAGTACATAGAACTGTGTCTATTATCCTGAGGTATTGGGTATTATAACACTCAGAAATAAGTCATAGCTCTGC
The DNA here is from genome assembly GCF_014839805.1 of Manduca sexta. Taxonomy (NCBI): domain Eukaryota; kingdom Metazoa; phylum Arthropoda; class Insecta; order Lepidoptera; family Sphingidae; genus Manduca; species Manduca sexta. Next base: position 811,326 of record NC_051128.1, read on the forward strand.
AGCTATTCTATTTTACTATATAAAGTTATAGAGCTGTAGGGGCAATTTACATCTATGTTAATTTCTCTACATGAGAAATTACTTCTGCGAAGCGATGCGCGGCTAAAATATTTTGTGTGGAATTGTATAAAATTGTACGAGACAATTAGCATTGAGCGGCTGAATATATTTTATGAAAAATAACGGGTGCTTAATGTCACCTTCAGTATTTATTTGTCTACCATTTATATTGCAGTTTCGTTACGAGCGTGATTTTTGTATTTTTTTTTTTATTTATTTACTAGCTTTTGCTCGCGGCTCCGCCCGCGTTGTAAAGTTTTTCAGGCTAAAGTTCTCCGTTATAAAAATAGTAGTTTCCCGGGAGCCTATGTTCTTCCCAGGGTCTCAAACTGTCTCCATACCAAATTTCATCTTAATACGTTAGGTAGTTTTTGAGTTTAACACGTTAAGGCAGACAGATGCAGCGGGGGACTTTTGTTATATTATTTAGAACTTTTAAGTGAAACAATCCCGTCATACATCATTGTTGCATAACTTTAACCGTTTACGCAGCGCAGGCAACGGAAGCTCTCAAAACTCATAATTTTCCCCGTTTTTGCAACATGTTTCATTACTGCTCCGCTCCTATTGGTCATAGCATGATGATATATAGCCTATAGCACTCCAGGAACAAAGAGCTATCCAACACAAAAAGATTTTTTCAGTTCAAACCGGTAGTTCCTGAGATTAGCCATTACTGCCCCGCTCCTATTGGGTATAGCGTGATGATATATAGCCTATAGTACTCCACGAACAAAGGGCTATCCAACGTAAAAAGAATTTTTCGGTTTGGACCGGTAGTTCCTGAGATTAGCGCGTTCAAACAAACAAACTCTTCAGCTTTATATAATAGTATAGATTTCCACATACAACTATTTTACAGGTAATACCCAATACAATAGCGTAGTACAATAGTTATTATAATATTTTATTATTACTTACTATTACATAAGCGGCCGATGTGAATTCCGTCAAAGAGCATGAAAATATATCAATCTGGTTGGACAAAGCATTGAGCACACGCAGCGCGCGCGTCAATGGTGCATGCCGTAATAAGTTGGTGCGAGCTCGCGGCACCGAGAACAGTGGCGGTTGCCGCCGCCGCCCTACATACCTATCCGGGACACACAGCCCAGCTGCTTGTAGGAGACTAGGATTGTGTATTTTACCCCGAATCACCTTAAATAAATATTTGGCAATAGTTTTATTTTACCAAATTAAATTACATTTGACGCATAGCATTTACAGTTGTTTTCAATAAACGATCTCGATCTCAATCTTCAATCCGATTCCAAGAATTAATTAATCAAAGTAGGTCATAAGTAAGCTGGTCACAAAAAACTATTCCGATTGGTCAATTTTTGAGATAAATCGAAAAAAGCGATTGGTATCATTTATTGAATATGACGATTACTCAGGAGTTAAGAGATTGACACTTACATTAATATCGCAATGTATATTTGTGTAAAATGTTATTGTATTGCTGCTGTTCTCAGGGTCTGGAGGTGGTGTGCGAGGTGCCGATCGGCGGCGCGCTACATCCCGACGCCATCGTCGCGCTCCGACGCACGCAGGTACGTTACTATACTATTTAAAAGATAATGTAATGCCACGACTGCTTCGGTGGTGAAGTTGTAAGGCGCTGAAATACCAGATCGGAAGAAGTGATGCAGGGTTCTTCTGCTCTGAATCAGCACGGAATCTAAAATTTGTACCCGGTATGGCGATAGGCGTGTCTATGTTAATATCGTGAGACGGAACACATTTGTCCAAAAATAAATGCCTTGATTGCATCTCTGCCTATCCTTATCAATAAAGGCATTATGTGTGTTTTTAATGCCACTCATGCCAGCGAAGTCATTTTTTATCGTCAATTTCAAAAAGTCTCATTAGTCGTCTCATCAGGCATATAACAAACAAATTACAAACAAAATCTGGACAACGAGCATAATTGTTATGAAACTGACAGTGATTATAACTACATTGCCAAATTAATCGAAAATGTATTGATATTTGCGTCAGTAAATTACTAAAGTAATAAATTTAGATTAAATCCAAAGGCTGAATGATACGGATGGACTTGAATGGCGAATTGTCGATGGCAGTAACTCGCCACTGTCATTCAGCAACTCGCACGTTGTAACAAAACCTTTATTTATTTATGTCCGATCGATACTCATTTATCAGCCGATCGACTGCCTCTCGTAAAAACTGTTTCACGTTTATTGAAGAGCTTTTAGCTCTCATTATGCTCTGATGTGTTTAATGTTCGGCTTTTTGTCGTAAAAGCTTTATTTTATCTGTTAAACTATCAACCTGCGCATGAAATTGTTTGCGGAAATCGAATGAATAATTAATGTTAAAAGCTTTTATTACATGCTATCCCGTTTTTGTTTATTGTGTACTTATAAAGTTTTATACAACCGTACAGTGTCCGGGCAGTGGCGAGGCAGAAATGCTTGGAAACTAAAAAGAAATATATATTTAGTTCAATATGTTAAGACTATATACAGCTTGTAAGTTTAGTGTATTAAGTTAATCAACCCGGTATAAAAAGGAAAGTCAAGTATTCATAATATAATATCAATTACGGATCATTATGTAATGACTAGTGTTTCATTTAATATTTAGTCGTTAGCCATTCAAGCAAACATGCTATAACGACTAGTTATATGATGTATTCAGAGCGTTTATCGTTAGGCTTACGACTTTCTTCTCTCGTCATAAACTTTGTCATTAAAACTTCTATGCGGTCAAGATACGGTGATGATCACCTCATACTGGTAGTAAGATACTGGTATCCGCCCGGATAGCGACCACGGTACAACCCGCCGTAATAGCTCGCATAAGTTTTCGCGTTCCGAGGTTAGCCTGATATCCAGTTTCGAACAGGCTGACATAATTATATCGACTGGCGAGGGATAAACATCTCTCATCAGTCAACACGCTAAACTGGACAGTATTACGCTTACCATCATGTGTAGTTGAGTCAGTATGCTGTAATTATATAAAACTCTAATTACACCATCACATCACTGCACTGACTCTACACGGAAGTGTGTGAACAAAGCTTAATACATTTAATGGCAATATCATAAATATTTATGTTCCTTATGCGTCCCGGGACGATAATAAAAGTATCATGAAGATTGACGTTCAAATAAATTTGATAATCATAAAATTCTTAATAGTCTTGTTACAGCGATATTAAAGACTAGGTTTTGCTAGCGACTATTTTCGCGAAAGTCCCTTCCATTTTATTCAGGAAGAATTATTTTTCGCTGATGACGACATTGTATTCGAGACCTATCTGTTATATATATATATACGTAGTTTAGAAATAATATTATATGAAAACGCTATTATTCCGAAATGGCGGTGACATTAATTTAATTTAGGTACTCATGTCTGTGAAGAATACCATGAAAGAAATCTTCAGCGCGATCATTACCGCCGCAATTCGATATCAAATGAGGGTAGAACGTGCCAAATTTCCTCTCATCCGCAGAACCATTTGATAGGTATATTAAACCTGTTCGGTATCATTTCGTACGCTCATTGCTTATGTGTCATTCAATACTACACTAAATTCGTCATAGATTTACTTGGTTTGTAACTTCACACTATTTACATCTTGTATTCTTATAACATGAAAGGTTAATCAATGAACATTAGTATTTATTATTTTTAATATACACTTAAATGCATTAATCAAAGTTGAAAGAATGTGTAGTATGATCAGTATTTTCTCTTACTCAAATTAATTGAAAGAACTAAATGGCAAACGATAATTACATAAACACTGATCGTATTTAATTAATGTGATAAGGTACACCGACAGCCAATTTTATAACCAATGCTACATAAAAATAAGGTGCAGTAAGTTGCATAATACGTTTTACTCGCCGAAATTAACTCTCAGACTCTCCTATTCTATTACATAGATAACAAAAGTTGTACCTGCGGGCCGGTCTCGTGTGGTTGACGTCCAACTACACCGTACTCCATTAAAGTAACTGGAACTTGCGCCGTGCGACTGTTACAATGTGGGCCATTATGGCCGCCTCGCTAGTTGTGCAGTTTTCAACACTTGTAAAACTACATTGTGATGTTTTTTAACGTTCTTTGTTGTGTTGCTATCTAGTTGTAATGCTCGTTTAAACGTAGAGTGTTCTCATTTTTGTTTAAATTTTATTTTATTAAGACTAGGTTTTTAAAAAGATCAGTCGCAATTTTTTTATACTCGCTTGCAAAGTTACCTCACTGCAGCTGATGGTAAGTGGAGCGGGGTCCAATAGAATGTCGACTGACGAGAGATGATTACCTCTCGACATTCGACAGTGGACACAATTATGCTGGCCTGTTGGAACCGGATAAACACAGCAGTGGCGAAGTGAGGCAAAAAAATACGTTAGTTGACACATCGTGGCCAATTTAACAGAAGACAAAAGTAGACACACCTAAATAAACCTAAAAGGGAACCCGGTAGAAATCGGGTTGTATGGGCGATTCGCCACTGATACACAGACTGATCTCGGAACGCGACATATTTCCGTGGGCTCCTATGGCGGAGATTAACACCTTGTTTATGGTGGTCGTTATCCGGGCAGATATAAAATATATCCTACCGCCATTTTAGTCATTAAGCAATTTAATATAATATTCATCAATATGTCCATATTAGGTAATAAGTTTATTAGAACTACGAATATTATTTGTTGAATTATTACAATATTGTATATATGGCACAAAAGCTGCGAATAGAAATTCATATGTATATAATACAATAATTAAATACTGTTAATTGTTATAATTATTATAATCAATGTTTGTAGGCTCGTAGCAATTCCTCGTAGCATGTAGCACTTAACGTAGCCGCAATGATCGCTACATTAAGCAACCACCGTAGTCCGTACACAAAACAAGCCGTTAATTACATATCATTATACATAATAGTTGTAATCAGCTGCGAAATAAATAATACCTATGTACATAAATCTGCTGTAAACTCCAGACTGCTGCAGGATAACCACACTAATATGTTTTTTTTTTTATTTTCTTTTCCATAAACATAGTTTGGAAGTATTTCTATTTAAAAAAGGAAATCAAACTTCAAACAGCACTAACATCAGCTTTACAAAGCTTATGTCGTGTATGTGTTATTTGTCGTTTATACTATTTTACTTTTGAATGATAGGAGGTAGATGTAATAACAGAATATATTGGGTTTGCAATATCATATTTTAAAAACTTCTAATACTTATATTTGTTTACTAATACTATGAATGCGAATTTTTGTGAAAATTATCGCATGTTGGTTAGATGTAAACACATAAACCGCTCAACTATTTTGGATGAATTTTGGCCCAAAAAATGTCTGTCTTGAATTAATATAGGGCAATTTATCCGGTAATTTTCGTCTGTGGAAAAAAAATATATGGCGCTAACGCTGTACAAGTGGAGTCATGAATCGCTACACTTATTTAGAAAATTTTGTCGCGGAAAAGGCTTTTGATGCAGACGATATTACGGACAACACCTACTGAGAAATAAAACGTGGACGCGTATAGATGTTTCGACGCGTATTAGTTTGTATAGTCGAGTTTGACGAACAACATAAATAATTAAATCTTATTAATTTCATACATCAAATTATGCACACTTCTGATCCGATATTAATTAAACCAACGATATTTAATACAACATATACAATATGAATGAAATGTGGGGATTCTGATGAAATGTATTGCGCAGGGAAACCGTAATGAGCTTAATTGATAATGCTCTTTTAATTGCACTTAAGCCTATATCCATGACGTGAGAGGTAGCCATGCAAGTCTACACTTACGATGTACCCTGCTTAATATAACTCCCAGTATAATTAGTGATCAATGTGAGGATCAACATGCTGTCAGAATAGGAACCGTAATTCAGAGCTTATCTAATAAAGCTTTATAATTTTATGCTACTAATTACGCATATGGCTCTTACTACGAGATAAGCTACTCGTTTCGTCTATAAATTAAACACAAATACTCATAACAATCACACAGAGCACCGCGGCCCGCATAATGTCCAATTAGACAATTAAATGCATTATGGTCGGGGCGGTCCAACTCCAGCGTTGGTAAATAAGTGTTCATACTTGGTAGTTTGAAACTAGTTCATTTGCATTCAGCGGTAGTTGGTCCGCTGGAAATTTGTCTCAAATTGAGTGTTATATTGCTTGGAAGATCGTTTTACCGATGCATCGGACGTGTTATTGAGTGCATCATGAACAAGGCGTTTCTCTTAACACAATTGGTTGATGTCTCAGATAAGCCTAGTATGCCAATGATCATTAAAAATAACACAATCTTTGACTTTTTCTCGTGATAACATGTGTTACAATTTCAAGATTATAAAGTGTTTACGTACTGCTTCAAACCGTGGCATCTATCATTAGATGTACTTATTCGTTAGCAAATATATAAATACTTCACTAGCAATGTAGAGCCAAAAAACAACTGAAAATCGCAAGCCGGTGAAATGCGTGATTTATGCAAATTCAGTACTAAATTATGCAGCTAATAAGTACGATAGTATGCGGACGTTACACAAACCTAATTACCGAGTCTAGTTCGCGCAACATTGTGCGTAATGATATGCATGCTCAGCGGCACAGCAAACACAATACATATTAGTGTGTAATTTGCACACAAAGGGATAAATTTGATGCATTTAACAATGTTTTACCGCAGTCCTTGTCAATCTTTTTTGACCTCACAGCCCCTAAGGGATTTACGGTAATCATCGTGGACACCTAATTAAAAAAGTGATAAACAGTGATTTTTTATACGTACATAGCAAAGTGACCCAACTGCACCTGATGGTAAGTGGAGTAGAGTCCAATAGAATGTCGACTGACGAGAGATGATTATGCTTCGGCATTCGACATGATTATGCCGGCCTGGTGGAACCGGATATATACAGGACGATCCCGGAACGCGACACACTTACGTAAGTCACTATCGCGGGTTTTAAAACCTTGTGTACGATGGATATTCCAGAAAACTTGGCTTATAGCTTTATGATGTATGGTTCCGATATATTTATTCCCTCGTGATAGATTCACAGACCCTCAGCGGTCATCGGACACCAGATTGAGAAACCTTGGCGGTATAATAGATTCTATATGGCAGAGCCGAACGCGCACATAACTGATTGATTGCCACAGGGAATAGAAAATAGCTGTAAATTGTGGTGCATTGTCGATATTTAAAGAGAGGTGATAGATGACAGCACATTAGGAATATTGATTTTTTCGGATTGCTTCGGTGGCATATTATTACTTTGCATTACATAGGCGGTACGTCCACCACTCTGAGGTTTCGAGTTCGAATTTCGGGTTGGGCAAGGTGATATATGATTTTTCTGCTAAATGTCAACCCGGAGACTGATATTTATGCCCTATATCACTAAGTCTTCGCGCCCTATCACGTCATGAGATGGAGCACACATGGCGTAAAGTGAAAGGCCTACTTGCAGCTCTGCCTAACCTTTATGGATATTTTTATCCAGTTTTTGCCACACTCCTCCCCTTCTCTGTCCTGCGCCTAGGTCATTACACGGATTTTTGCAATCCACCCACACACTTACACACCCACACACACATAGTATGTCGAGTCCGTCCTTTGTTTTCATTTTATGTGAAGTCAATGCCATAGTACCATACAAAAATTCCAATCCTAGAAAACCCACATCTCCTACATAAAATTTTACAACAACATTTTTAGACAACAAAGGACTTAACAATGTAAACATTCATGTGTTAGATTTTTAAGTAGAGACATTTTAAAATAATTGTGTATTTTTATACACAGATCACTTATATAAGCAAACGAACATATGTATCAATCATTTTATACCATCAGGACATCAGTGATAAATACGTTACGTCAGTAATCAAGTAGGGAAGGGCGGATGCGTTTTCAAGGAAACAAGGCCCACTATATTTGTTATACAATATATTTATTACATATATTATATTGATATGGATATACATCAATAAACATAGCCACTGATATAATGTTTCATTAACATTAGGCATTAGACATTACTATAGCACCAGTTATACATTTATTATATCTTTTATATATTATACAATATGTACTATGTTAGGGTATATACCCTAACGTAGGTACGACTCCCAAATTATTAAATGTTTAATCATCATATTAATAAACAATGTTTAATTGTGAAAGAAACTAAAAGGAAATAAAGTGTATTTACTTAACTTGTCAGTCTCTTAGTATTGCTCTGCTCGACGGCTCACGACGAAATGCCCCGTATCAACCAAGTGGCCGGTATTTATATCACTTCGAACGTCAAAACATTTAAGCACTACCGCCATTTCAGACAAATGTTTACAATTTCCATTTTAGTTACCTTAATGCATTTGTTTACAATAACTTACACAAATAATCACATTATAAACAGTAATATAGCTTTTTTATAAATAATCTATGCTAATACATGCGATCCTCACAAGCCGCTCTAAGGTACGTACACCGAAACAGTAATGTCAGGCGTTTAAGGCATTCTCTAGAATTTTGTTCGGGTTAGATATGCCCTAAGGATCACTTTACAATGAAATAACTTCAGATAAAATAACGTATAATGTTTATAATGTTTGGACATATTTGGAAGTCGAATCAATACAATATTATAGATTAATGTTACACGTAAAGGTGCGAATTGGGTTGACTAATGTCCGCAGGTTCGAAACACGAAGCACGCACCACTGACTTCTCGAAGTTACGTGTCTATTGTTTATCAATAATTATAGTTTGTTTTAACGGCGAAGGGAACCATCGTGAAGAAATCTACATACCTAAGAATTCGCCACAAGAATTTTGAAGGTAAGCTAAGTTTACCAACCTGCAATAGGCCAGCGTTGTGGACCGAGGCATAAATTCTCTCAATAGCAGTAGACGCCCGTGGCCAGCAATCGGACGGTATTATACAGGGCTGATATTATTATTATGAAGTACTGTATATTATTACTATTATTATTACTGAGTAGTATTATTATTACTGACTTATCGCTTTAAAATAGAGGTATAGAAATATGAATAAGGGGGTTAGTGTTACATCAACTATATCAGATCATCGATACATCATTGACTTTTATGGTTTAAACAGGTTCTGGTAACCTCACAGTACCTTAGTAGAAAAATAATATCGAACCAGAGACGTCGTGATTGCCTCAGTGACGTAGTTGTATTCCGTGCACTTTGCGCCGTGTGATTGCTGAGGTGCTGGATCCAAAGCCCGGGTCGGACAAAGATAAACGGGTTTTTCTACTCAGAGTCAGCCCGGAGTCTGGAACTTGTGCCTCATATGACGAAAGGTTTGCCCTCAATGACATCATAGGACGGGGTACGCACGGCGAAAAGTGTTGCATTAGTACCAAACCCTTCGAAGACAAAAGGACGTGAGTGTGTGTGTGAGAGACGTCGTCCCCCGATGGTTATCAGAATGTCGACGTGTCATAAATATTTCTTCTGATAATCTCGGGTCTATTCGTAACTAACGAGTCTACGAGGGACCGCGTGAGATTAGTTTCTTGTTGATCTACAATCGACTTGGCCCGGGGGATGACGGCCAAGTTGTGTGTACTTTATGGCTCTCTAGTGACCTAACGATGAGCAACTAGGACTCCATTATTGGTTTCGGTTAAAGCACTTTATTATAACTTTATTTCTGAAAAATATTTGATGAGATAATATTAAGTTGACGAGAACCCGTAGAGATAGCGTTCATAGTTACTTGGAATTCTACTTGCCTAATCTTGCACATAGAAGTCTTGTAATATTTAATTATTGTTTGGTCATTGTGCAACCACTTTGATATTTTCTTAAAAAGATAATAGTACGTAACATAAATAGTACGTACAAAAAATGAACAGTAACGGAAATACTTTGTAGTGACAATACTCAAGGGATATTGTGTCTTTTAACGATCTGAATGTGCCTGAGATGGTCAAGTGCATCGGTAACCGCACTTGTTGAAATATTTCACAGCAAGACAACCGTATCCATAGACCATAGTAATGACCCACTTTATCGTAAGACAAATGATCATTAATGCAAAGCCTACATAATGAATACCTTCTTTATATTCACACTGATACTATCATATATTTGCTCTTACTATATCCATCTGATTTGCATTCCATCGACGCAGTTAGCGCTATGATCTAGATATTGGTGTTCGGCGATACTCGGAAGCGCTCGGGGCGATTCGTGCCACTTAATATTGTCTAATAATATTAGTATCGGATTGCGGCTAACCTGATTAGCTTCAGGCGACGTGATGCCATCGCTGTTCTTGTTTATTGCTAGGCTTGGGAAGGTATCAATGACGTGACCAGTAGTGCTCGCCTGATGCACGCTTGCCCATAGGCCGTAGTAATATTGACACCTTGAATGTCTCAGCGTTGCACTGCGCTTTTTGCATTGAGGTGAATTTTGAGTCTCCTAATATTCAGAAATTACTCTCAATATTTTTAAGATGACACCCCAAAGATCTTTACGCTGTACAGTATATACTACTACTTAGCAGTTGAACATTTTGCATCAGAAATATTAGCAAATAAAAACCAAAATTGAATTAGTGCCCAAAAACTGCTAATATAATATTGTATACGAAAACTTTAACAATTTTTTTTCAGTTTTAGAACATCATTTTGAATACAAAAGTCTTATATTTTCTGTTGCCCTAGAGTAATATAGAAATTGTTGTTCATAGTACATAAATGCAATACATAATCGATCACAAGTTTATCACCGTGACCTCAATCCCATCGCCGAAATCACATGACACAGTTTAACTGAAGTTCACGAGATAACTGGCGCGGTTTATGGGGGTGTTTTTAAACGCGGACTCGTAAACCGACCGACGAATAGCTACAGATCCGGGATAAAGTTACAGGAAGTACCACAAGTTCTCTTCATTTTATTTTTGTAACAAGTAGTCACGCTGTAGGTAATCAGGTTTTTTGGATAATGGCTCGGTTTATTTCAGACTAGCTGTTGCTCGCGGCATCGCCTGCGACAAAGACCTTTCCGAATATAGAATTACAAAAAGTATTTTTAGTGCTTTGTATATATTATGTCTCATCAGAATCTGTTCAGCAGATTCAGTGATCTTCTACCAAACATTTAAACATCTGAATAATCTGTTACATTTATAATATGAATTAGCTTTTGGCAGCTTCGCCCGCGTGAAAACGTTTTTCTGTATAAATACTGTCCCGGAATAAAAAGTAGCCTATAGTACTCTGGAGTAATGTAAATTCCTATTAGTAAAAACATTTTCAGAGCCGGTTTAGTAGTTCCTGAGATTAGCGCGTTTAAACAAACAAACATTATTCAGCATTATAATATTATTAGTAAAGATAAGATATATCCAAACAACAACCTATTTTAGAGAAAATTCTCATATATCAAACAGGCTGTATCACACCGTGACGCTTCCATTCGTAAACGTTGCTATATTCCGCGCGTGCGCCTTACAACTATTTACATTTAACACATATCCGGGCGGTTGATAGCAGGACGTCCTGTGACGTTCACACGCTCCGTAAACCGGGTAACGGTGGAGCGATATTTTATTGCGAAGACAGAAATATAGCATAATGACAGGACAGCTGGATGGCAGGACGTCCTGCGACGTTTACACGCGCCGTATATCGGGAAACAATGGGGCTGTTTTATGTTCACTGCGGGCGCTATCTCGGCCCGAATAACATATTGTTTTATTTACGCGAGTATTGATTTTACAGGAGAATTAATGTAGGGGACAGTTGGAGTTGCGCCAGGGTATTTTACTAACCTGGCTGAATTGTGGCTATACCGGCTTTGATGGTAGAGTGTAGTCCAAATTTTATGTCGGCCTATGACAGATATTGAGTGAATCAATTGCATATGTGCCTGCCCTGTGATATAGTACACATTCAAGATCATAACAATAATATTTATTGAAGTTTCGCGAAATTATGTCACTCGTTTTAAGAGGTATGTGAACAGACTATGTTTTGTTTGTATGTATTGCGGGAGATAAATCAGCGGTCGTTTTAAATTATTCATTCACGGATTTGGATTTAGTGGATTTTAAATTGTTACATGAGAACAGTGGACTCATCTGTAATGGTCAGCGCACACTAATCATATAAAATTGCTCTGGATCTTAAGCAATTTAAATCCTTTATAGCCGGTGCACACCGCGCGATTTTGCGACGATTTTGCATTGCGTTAGACGTACCTAATTTAGAGAATTCAAATTCTGTGACGTAATATAACTTGGATCTTACTAAATACAACGCATATATATACAGATTGTGAAAATACTACATATAAGTAAAAATAAACTTATAAAACACTATTTTCCACTGATGCGCGTTACGTACCACGAAAAAAATATGAAACACTAACTTTTAGAAACCTTTAGGAAGGTGCGATTTCGCGAGAAGTGGCAGACATCTGACTGTAGTGTCAGACGGCGGTGACAGTCGCCGTTACTTTAAAGTATTATTTTGTATGAGACCGACACCGACACCGACTGACACTGCCGCGTGACATTTGCAGTCATAAGTCGATAATACTGCTAAGTAATCCCGTCTGCCATCACAGCCCATACCGTTGCTGTGTGCCGCATTCCGCAAAATCGCACCTTAAGGCAATTAACAAAGTGGTACGCGTACAAACGTACTGTGTAAGCACCGCTAATTACACAAAAAATACCGAACGAACATTCCGTAGTAGAGCGTGCGCGAATCAGTTAAAACCTTGCCACTTGTTTCGTTGAAATACGACGGAGAGCTGCTCTCGGTCTACGGCGATGATATTACCATGCTCCTGTGAGTGCGCACTCCATTATATGCTCATGTTTAACTAGAGCCTGCTGCGTTTTAAATTTGGAATTTATTTCCGTGTAAAGCGGTGAATATAGAGATATGTATCCTCGCATCTTAATAAGATTAATAGACCACGACATATCCTACCATACCTATCCATACCCTCATTCCTCGTAATGCCGTCTAACTCTCGTACACTTTTAACAGAGCCTTTACATATTCAAATACCATATGCACGGATCGTAGATAACCCTTCAAAACCTTTAAATTTACTTGAAACATAAATCCACTCCCAGTTCTGTACTTTAATATGTTAATCTGATATTAAATATGTTGCTGTTGACTATGTAAGTAGCTTACAAGTTTGGTGCAACTACCAATGTAAGTGAATTCATAAATGTTAACATAAAACGTGGAAAAGAAAAGTAAGTTAGAACGCTGTTGAGTAAGCCTTAAATTAACACATGAGTTACTTTTTATTCCGGGGAAGGGCTTTCAGAAGAAATCGCGAGCAAGAGGATCAACTGTAGACCTTAAACTGTTAACAATGCAGTAGTATATCTCGTAGTGAAAACTCTTTACTTGGTTATTTATTACATGACCGGTAAAGTATCACCGGTCTATATTTATTTTCCAGACAGTTATTCAATTATTGAAACACTTCTTTACTTCACTAACAATTTACTGCATAGTAACACTAGCGGAATACACAATGTGCTCGGTTCGAGCGTCCAAATAAGACTCGTACAAAAACTTCTACAAGATTGAGCTCTCGTCGTTCGGCCGGTCCTTATATTGACAGCAGTCGACCTCCCTCCTTTTCTAATACTTCCTCGATGTAATGGTAGATGGCGCCACTATCGCTCCGGAAATTCACCAATTCAACGAATAACGAGGTGCTGCGGCGACATATATAATATACTAGGTATGTATGTATATATCTAAATCAACAGGATATGTTAAACTTGACAATGGCCAATGTCAAATTGTACTGAACAAGAGTTCTTACGCAATCTCTAAATAAAACAACACAAAAGCCGGTAGACATGTGAAAGAAATGTTATTTGACGAAACAACACCGGGAGCCGCCGTGAACCGTCTCAAATGGGCTTGTAAGATTGTTCCGCAAGTCAACGGTGTTGAACCGTAGCGCACACTGGCGCCGATAATGTCGAATATATGATGCGACGTGAAGCTATTCTATAATGTTGAAATCAAACAGGAATTTGTGGCTCTTTCTAAAAGCAGCTGAAATTTGAAGCATATTATCGGTAGTTTACATGCTCATTGCTCCAACCATTCCGTTGTACATAGAAACGCTGATCTTATAATCGATCTGGATATAGAGATTGCGTTATCGTAGCAATATGTGCGCCGTACTTTACGCTACATTGCTACATTTCCCGTCAATTTTCCTCAATTTGCGCGGGTGGCATTCGGAGAGGTGCAGAGGAGGGATATGTCGTCGTGACGTCACGCGCGTCACGTGTGCTATCCCCGCGTGATTTGAGATTTTACTATGGATTTATGTGTGAAGGAAAATTTCAACGATTTTTATGGGGGTGGATAATCATTGCTCTATTGGTTTGTTTCCAAAAAGACATTTATGGAAATGAATATCTAAATTAGCAACGTCTTCAAACTTTAATATCGATATGTGAATGGCTCCTAACGACTACGGGGATGCCGTCTACTATCAACTGCTATAAAGAAACAATAACTCTATTACAATATTTAAGAAACATACAAATTGCTAAAAATAATCAATTTTAAAATCAATAGCCTCACTATAACTCATTAATCCGTTAGTTATTGAGTATAATATTATTATGTTCAATAGTTATTGACCATAAAGTCAATTCCAATCTCGTTATATTTCAATATACACGAGGCGGAGTCCCATATTGACATGTTAATAATTTACATACATTCAGAGATTCATTTTAAAGCGGAGAGCAGATTACATTTTGTTGAATAATGGTGAGAGGTGTATACTTAGGCAGATTGACCTCTCATAAAATCGTCCATAAATTATTGGGCTTTCCATACTTTAATGCGTAATACAAGAACCTCGAGATAAAATACCAAAACAAGTAATTTGAAGGAATGTATAATAACTTTGTTCTGTTTCGTTTATTATAACGACGGGTTGAAAAAAGCGATTGTGATAGTTTATTGTAAATAGCGGCTAGAGTTCTTACTAAGACATGATATACCGCCGCAACGTCGTAACGCAGATAGCGATCTCCACCGATTGAAGTCGGCTGGATTTTAACCAACACCGACAAAAATCGGTCGAACTGTGTTGCACTTGATACCTCTTGGCAGAGAAAATGAATTAAGGCTAGCCATCTATTCTCGAGAACGCTGTTTGCCATTATATCACCGAACCAATAAAATACAGTCGAAAACCCATCAATATTGGTTTTCAAAGCTATGCTCACTCAGACTTCGGGAGAAGTGACCACCTCAACATATAAAACGTTCTAGTGACACCTAGGTAAATACTAGTAGACACGTGCTCGTTTGGAGGCTTACCCACACTATGATGCCGGCATGGACGCCAGGTTCGCTTACGGGCTTGCCGGCGATCGTCTGACTTGGCATCAGTGCCACATAATTTAGTCGTTGGCATGGTCGCCGAGCGAAGCGCGGATGCATTCCTCTAATAATTTTCGTCCATCTAACAATTATGGCAGTTAGTGTCAGATGCTGATTAATGCCGGAAGCAAATCTGAGCGGTATTAGCCGCGTCATGCCAGCAGCATAGTGTATAAGAGTCCTTATAGCAGAAGCCGGACAATAAGTGACCGGCGTGCATATTCATCTGTTATATCAGAGAAACCGTGGGAGAATAGCTAATCTCGAAGGAAAGGAGAGGCAATTTGTGAATGAAAAGGTTTCAAACCTTTCAGCAACGCATGGTCGTATGTCGCTTTCATGTAAAATGTACGCGCTGTTTTTGTTCCTAATAGCGCACGGCCCTTCCATGCGGTGTGTGATTACCTTGAAGCTCCGTTATTTTGTTTTTAGGACCTGTTCGATAGAATGGAGTCCACTACGCCTCTCAGAAGTGCTCCATACAAGCAATTGATGAAGATATTGGATTTGAAGTTTGTTACTTTTTGTTTTATTTGATGGCTGTTGTATGTGCCGGTAACATGTTTTGGTGACGTATCTAGGCTTCGTTTTTATAACTATTTGAATTGTATAAGTTTATGAAGATATATATATATATATATTACTCCTATTCAACCGAACATTTTTTTTATTAATAAGAAGCTATATTGGTCCTGAGTGCTGTAGGCTTTTCTCGAGGAAATATAAAGCGGGTCTTTTATCCCAGAATAACTTATTTACGCCAGCAGAGATGCAAACAAAACCTAGTCCGTTGATAATATAACTATAGAGTTATTGTATTTTTACTGACCATATTAAATAATTTTTAACGTCAGAGAAAGCAAGACAAAAATGATTAAACTCGGACAGAAGTTAGCAGCCGGTATAATAGTACGGATGAGCTATGCTGAAGAAAGTTTATAAGGCTTTAATAATGCGAAATAAACTCTATACGGCACAGAGTGGCACGGATAGCAGATATTAATGGAAGCAGTAAACAACTTTACGCTAATCAGACCAGGAATCGACCGCGAGGGTAAATCTCAGCGCTCCGACCTGGCGCGGCGTCCCTCTTGTACAATGGAGGGAGGGTATCGGCTGATTACCCGCCGCTCCCGCAACTGTGGTCACTGATTAATGTGGCTGTACGCAGTTTAGCGGGGAGTGACAAGGACAGAAATATATATTATATCCAAGCCCACGTTTTAGTCTTCGAATGGATACATTTATTTATTTATTACACTTTACATACAAAGAGTATCAAATGCGGACTTAATGCCGCAGGCATTCTCTATCAGTTAACCTTTAGGTGGTGCAGAGACTAAAGAAGGTAGATGTACACAACAAGAAGAGGTAGTGGAGAGATATACAACAGCGCAAATCATATATTATAATGATTTCTTATGTTTACGCGAATGTTAGACATTGAAATTAAACTAATTTTCGGATTCTATCGCGGTGCTAGTATTTTATTTTCTCCCGACGTTTCGAAGACTTTGCAGCCTTCATGGTCACGGGGGGGACTGAGTCCCGCGATAGAATCCGAAAATTAGTTTAATTTCAATATCATATATTATGTTGAATAAAACATTCAAGTTCTAGAATTCCCAATAACCCCCGCTCTTTCTTAATTCTAATATAAACATCTGATGAGACAATTTTCACGACTCTTTTGGAATTCCGAATGTTTACTCATAAGTCCATCACGTTTACCGAATATTTAAAAAAAATTCCGCGAAAAACTTTTCAACTTTGATTAAACCCAAATATCGAGTTTTGGAAAACCTACTAATGAAGAGTTTATAACACGTGACGCGACTCGCAAGCTTTTAGCGAGCTGTCGCCACCGCGCGGCGCGGTTGATGAAATATGCCTGCACGTAATGAACAGTGATGAACTCGCGCCACCGCGTGATGCATTGCGCGCTCGAAGTGATAATTAGATTTGTTAATGGGTTTTGAAGGAGTCTTGAATGTTAAGTAATACATGTTGCATTAACGCAGGATTCGTTTTCAGCGCCTAGGAATGGGTATCTTATAGAAAACCGAAGTCAAATAACATATTATGTATTGTTAATTAGGACACGACTATTAGCGCCATCTGGTCGCAAAATTGTAGAACCTGCAATATTCACGCGCCCGCCTAAAACAAAGTTTACCCATCCCGAACGCACGGTGGCGCGCAGGGTGGAGGTGTGCGCGGGGGCGCGGGCGCGCGGGCGCGCGACTATGGCAGTTCACCGGCCATTTTTTTAGTGTGTAGGCATTTTTCTGTAGCTCATATAAGTTTGGTCATAGTAATATACTTCGTTTCGTTCTGTTTCCGCGTGTTTGGGTCTTCATTTATTATTACCCTGCCCCTCATCCGTAACATGTATTGTTGCATATTTGCCTGTCGGCGTCAAGGTTTTAATTTTATAATCGTTACATATTATAATACGCTATAAGGGTGAAATTCGCGCGTTCATATGTACTTACAAGACTATGAAAACCTTAAATATATTTACCATTATTAATGTCTAATTGTACAGATGTATATTTATTGCAGAGAGAGTGTCGCCCTGGAGAGGCGTTGGGAGTGACGTCCCTCACGCCCGCTGACATATTCTCTCAGGAGGACCAGCGCAGGGACGAGCAGAAAGGTAACTCATGCTGTACACAGACACTGAGCGTCATTAGCTTCGACACTTGAATGTGTCTCGGAATGTATTTATTTTTATCTGCTGTTACTTCACTAAGTAGTGTTATATCTTGTTTTATTGCACTTTTATTACGAAGTTGGAGTCCAGTGATTACTATAAAATAAATACATGTTACAAGACATGATAAATAGAAGGGGTTAGAAATCGAATTAGCCTAGAAAAAAAATATATCCTACCACCAGCAAAAATAACAAAAGCTTAATCAACGAAACTTCAACTAATGCGTTGCTTAAGCCTCGGTTTAAAAAGCAAAAGTATAATAAATGTTATAAGACGAAAATTTCCTGACTTACAACAGTAACAGTCCGGTAGGGACAATATATTCACACCGGAGACAAAACTGGTAATAGCTTCTGTCTCGTGACCGTGATTTATATCTGAAGCATTTGTGTGAACACGCCATTGTCCGGGAGTGTGACCCGGGTACAATAGCTTCTCACCCGCATAGTAAATCGAATGCAGGTAACCTTTACCAAGAGAACAATGTTTAGATCGCGAAAGATTTTAGAGACGATCTCCAGGTCTTTAATAATAAAAAATACCAGCCCTGCATTTTATACTGTCCCACTGCTGGTCACGGGTCTGCTCTATTACTGACTGGATAAACTTACACGCAGAGGCACTAATATGTACCGAATGTAGATTCGTTAGGTATGTTTTCTAGGTTAAGGAACAAAATATATATTTTGTCAAAAATACGTCATTGTAACTCAGTTGCCTGTATTTTAATATTTTGTTACAAGGTACCGGTCCATGTTACGTCTTATGAAATGTATATATAGCTAAGCTGGACTGCTTGTAAATTTATAAACCATCCCACCAGCAATCAATACATTAGAACGGTGCGTTATATAGTTATACAACAAACACTATACTAATGTAACTCATTAATTATATTAAATGAGAAATGTCGCGAGTGTCCCGAAACTAACGAATTAATCCATTTGGTGACAAATGCTATGGCCTCAGAGCCATTCCTATAGAGCCGCGACCAAACTGATGACCGATAAAACGAATTACTGTTTTATACGTCGATTTTATACACTTTTAGAAAGTGCACGCCGAAAGCACAAATCGGACAATTTACTATTAACTACAAGAAAATAGAAAATAATCTTTTGAGTTCGTATCAATAACAATTGTTGAATGATAAAGCATAATATGTCTTCCAAACTGTAATGATGTTTGCGCCAGCGAGGAGTAATTCACTCACTATCAGAAATACTCGCCATCATTCAGTTCAATAAAATACCTAGTATTGCTCGCGGGTTAACCTTATGCTATCCTCTCCTTTCCTTAACAGAACCACGCGTGCCGGTTTGCAACATCCACCTTCGTGGTCCTTTCCTTCACGTCCCGAACCAAAAGGTTTAATAATTCATAGTTCTTCCGCACCATTGAGCTGTTGAACAGTTTGCTAGCATACGTGTTCCCTCCTTTTTATAACTTGCGGCCCTTCATGCAGAACTTGAAGAAGCAATTAAGTCCGGTGATGTTTATCTTTTGACGGTCGACATATTTTTGGTCATCTCTTCACTTAACATCAGGTGCAGTGTGGTCACTTTGCCGTGACTTCTACAAAATAAACAGGTTTCCCGTGTTTAAAGTCTGTCCCACTATGAAACTCGATGTAAAATCACAATAGCGATCCATAACGCCATTCTACTCGATGTTAGCGCCATCTAAATAAAAAATCAGATTATAACAAAATGTCCCACGAAAACAAATTCGCTGAATAAAAAGTAGTCCATCAGTTAATACAAGGAATGGTCTCTCCTTGTGCCTATTTACATTAACATCCGTTTATATAGTTAACGAAAACTAATGTACCATCTATGCTTGTGCTGTGTGCGCTATGCTACGTCACTAACCCCACACATAGCCATACGTTTCATTCGGTAACCATTCATAATGTGCTGCGATTGATAATGTAGGTCACGGGGCAAGTAGAACACAGTGTACACGAAACTATTCGCATATTCCTAATGCATTCATTCATTTCATCGATCTGGGTGTTCCAAAAAATCCATGTGCATTTGCGAGTTTCTAATGGGCAAAGAGCAACTATGGCTGGTATGCGACTTAATAGTGTCTGTGCACATGATAGTTCCATTATTATAACCAGTTTAAACAACTTGGCCGATTCTCTAGTCAATGAAAGCGTATATGCGTTCTGGAAGGCACCGAGTTCGAATCCCAGGCATGGTTATATTTTGGGCAGTAAGGCTAACTAAAGCTGATCTTAACAGGCATGAACATGTATATGAGATCAACGGTTCAAAGGAATTTAAATTTGAATAATAAACGCAGTACTAAGAATGCCCCTTTTAATATGTCACCACGGCCTGCCGCGTTTTAAAGCCACAGAGAGACCTGTAGAAAGGGTTACATAGATCAATGTTTAAATTTTAATGCGATCGAGCTCAGCGGCAGACACCTTTACTTACAGTAGGAGTAGGCATTTTTGAAGGGTTTATTACCAATATTTTTTTTGTCTCATAGAATGCGGTGAAATCCATACACATGATAAATACCAACTAGCCTATCGCGCACAAATTCAAAACTCCGGGCGAATACTGAGCCGAAAAACCCAATAAAATTTTTCCTGGCCCGGTATTCGAACCTGAGAACTCAAAGCAAAAGTCGTACCGCGCACGCAAAGCAACTACACTGCTAACGCAATATACAATTTTCGTATTGCGCTTCTTATCCATTGCGAGACAGCTTATGACGTACAAGTGCAAGAAATTTATAGAAAATATTAGAAGCGTTACTGTCTCTGCACGAATAATAACTTTTCCTAGAATAAAAGTTGTGAAGAACCCTGCATCATATCTAGCGAAGTGACAAACTGACCGATACAAATACTTTGATACCCTCCGAGCCAGTCTTCAAGTGTCGGTTTAGTGGGAGAAGTTGTATTGTCCGAGTTCGCCAGGAAGTTAAACTACTTGCGGACGCCACGCGAGTGCACACTATTGTGATGTTTCTTGAAACCTTTTAACGTTGCAAATGTTTGTGAAGATGTTTGCAAGTCAAATATAAACCACAGAATCGATTTAGATTAAATTTAAGTAAACCAAGGATCAAGACATCCACTACTTTGAAAACATGTACAGAGAGCTTTTTAATCCAAAAGATCTTTCATGCGACCGAACCTGCGCAACCCGAATTTTTTAGCGCGCACAGTTGTATGCGAATTATGCCTACTGTTCTCGAACATACTGTGTTTTAAATACGAATATAATACGTTACCCACTCAGGCCTTTAGTATAATGTTCTACAAGTTTTAATGTAGTCGGTGTAATCACTGTAAAAGGATCTAGATGAGCTCGACACAATAGCATTAATGTAGTAATAACAACGCACATTAACTGTTTAACTAAGTGGCAGGTCTGTCTCCAACGAATGAATTCGGCCGCTTATTGTGTGGACCAGACGTCAAGCGCTCTGGCTAAAATTCAAAGTAATGTTGAAGTAAATAAATTTAAAGTAATGTTGGTGTAGTATAATTTACTTCCCAAACATGGTCGTGGTGATGGGAAAACTATATTAGATAAAAACTAAATAGTAGGCTGCTAAGATGTTTTTATTATTATAATTTGTAAAACGTCATTGGTAGGCTGTATAAGTTGTATCATACACCACACTTTGATGTTTCTACTCATATATAATTAACGCGAAGATAAAGAAAGCAATATAAGAGGATACTAATGTCTCAACGTTTCCATATTGGAATAAAAGCCTTCGCACTTAATGTCTTCTAAACACGATACTCGCATTATATAAATGGACACAGTGCACACTATAAAGACAACATCTTACAATTTATTTCCGAGATAGTTCCATTTACCGTGTTGCGAGGTGCTAGATAATTCAGTTCAGATGATACTTAGAGGCGGTGCTGCGAGCAAACGCTAGTTCAGCCATAAGTAAAACACGTTGTCGAAGCAGGTGGCTTTGTATATTGTGTGGGCATACGTTTCTTTAGAAATCTCCCTCTGATCCATGTTTTCAAATACCGGTGCATCACTCGTGCGCCATGTTCAATGCATCGTCGCTTCTTTGCGCTCTTTGTACATGATATTTCCTTTCATCGTATCTGCTTATTGCTTTGTGTACATTCAATTTCTGTTTGAATACTGTATCGTGATGATACATAGGGACATAGACGTATATTCGCGTGACGATGGAAATGCATGCAAGTACTCACATCTGCCACTGCCACACGACGTCAGGAACCCGCCTTGGTTATGTTGCTGCACTCCGTCACGTTTGTCAGGACACCACACACAGTTAGTACACACAATGTAAGGATTATGGGTCCTGGGACATCTATACTTTCACAGTTATAGCATTAATTATGAAGCGCGCCGGGGAACGTGCCGCCATCGATGCACCAAACTTTCGTTACTGGCGTCATCCGCTGGATGGCGCGGGCGTGTGGCCTCCCGTTGGCCAGCGGTATTGGTCGATTTAGTTGGCGGCAAATGCGTGCGAATTTGAATACGTTTCGCTCTCACACACATACCACCATCACGCGAATTATTATAGAATTAGTTTATTATTATAAACAACGGTTACGAAACATTCCGCCCACCAAAATACATTAATGTATTTTCCAAAATTTAAGAAAAATTAACCTAACTTAAAAGGCATATGATCTTAAAATTATGATTACGAACTTAAAATTATGAAATATAGGTTTAAGTTAAGTTACGTTATTCGTTTTGATTCGGCAACGGACAGAGTTTGACTAAAGGCCTCGTGAAACGAGAGCCTTCAGCAGTACGTATCGTGGCAATGCGGACTATGCCATCAGGACTCGGATGTAACTCTTCAACCCGAGCTAACGGCCAATGTAACGGAAGCGAATTATCGGCTTCTATAACAAGGTAAGTTAACCTGGATTTTCGAGGGAGTAAAGCGGGGTGTTTATGCTCGAATTCGAGGCCGGATCTTGCAAGGCGACCGCCCACCCTGAGAATTCCCTGCACATCGAGAAAGGGGTTCAACTTACGCATCTGTTTTGTTAATAATTGTCCTTCCCGCAACTGGCGTATTTCGTTTTCGAAAAAGGATTGTTGAATGTGCTTTATGACGATCAACAAAGCAGCATGAAGCTCAATACGATCGAGAAAAGGATTTGAGCAACGAATATTTTTATCTCGTAAAAATCTAATGAATCTTAACCACCAACAAATGATACGCTGTATTTTCGAATCGAAGAATAACGAATGAGAAGAGTGTCGATAAAGGAATTCTTCGCATCGTCGGAGGTAAAGAACGTTTTTAAAGCTTTTTCCTCAAAATGAAGGATGTCCCCGTTAGGATTAATTTCAAGTTGTGGCCATTGCTCAGAAGGGGAGCGAAGCCAGGCGGGACCCGCCCACCATAAGCTATTGTTGACGAGATCGGATGGCAGCTGACCACGAGAAGCTACATCTGCCGGATTATCTTCGGAATCCACATGGCGCCAGTGAACGTCTGGAATGACTTCGTGAATGTGACTAACGCGATTCGCAACGAAAGTTTTCCAGCGCGAGGAGTGAGAGCGAAGCCACGCTAGTACAACGGTAGAATCAGACCAGGCGAAAACACCGGTAAATGTTAACCGGGATGAGAAAACATCCATGGCAAATTTCAGCAGGTCGGCAAGAAGAACTGCAGCGCAAAGCTCCAACCTAGGAAGGGAAGTGGATTTTGTAGGTGCGACTCGCGCTTTTGAACAAACAAAGAAGGTCTGAATGTTACCTTCAGCGTTCACGGTTCGTAAATAAATCACACCACCATAACCTGTTTCCGAACTGTCTGAAAAGCCGTGTAACTCCCAAGAAATACAATCCTGTCCAGCAAACAAACGGGGAATCTGTAACGATTCTAACAATGGTAATTGTTCAAGATATCGAGACCAAAACTGGACTATATTATCGGGAGGGTCTTCATCCCAACCTATCTCAAGGATCCAGAGGCGCTGAACCAACACCTTTGCCACCAAAATTAATGGCGACAGGAAGCCAAGTGGATCGTATATACGTGCAAGCTCGCTAAGAATGTTACGCTTCGAACATTTCTTATGCTGAGGAGTTACTGAAAAAAGGAACGAATCATTACAAGGATCCCACTTAAGACCTAATACCTTGAGAGTAGGGTTGTCGTCAACATCCATGGATACAGGATCGGTTAAGCAATATTCTCGTGGTAAATCAGAGAGTAACTGAGGTACATTACTAGCCCATTTTCTGAGTTCGAAATGTCCCCTTTTCAAAAGTTCGATTATTTGAGTTTTCGCATTTTGAGCCATACGAACGTTACTAAAACCAGTTATTATGTCATCGACATAAACATCGGATCCCAAAACTTGACTCGCAAGTGGAAAGTCACCACCCTCATCATGAATCAGCTGTTTGACAGTACGGCATGCGAGAAAAGGTGCGGAAGACACGCCGTAGGTCACGGTATTAAGACGATATTCTTGCACGGGTTGGTCCGCATTAAATCGCCAGAAGATGCGCTGATAATCACGATCAGACGCTCGAATGAGAATTTGTCGATACATTTGTTTCATGTCTGCGGTGAAAACAACAGAATGAACGCGGAATTTTAGAAGAATTTCAACAATATTCGTTTGCAATTTAGGACCTACGAGCAACACATCATTTAACGATAGTCCTCTCGCATCTTTTGCGGAGGCGTTGAATACAACACGAAGAGGAGTAGTGCTGCTCTCCGTACGGAGTACAAAATGATGAGGAATGAAGTATTTTCCGATACTCAATTCTTCAGTCGGTACAAGGCTCATGTGACCCTGATCGAGATATTCCTTCATGAAGTCACAGTATTTTTCATACAACTCCATGTTCTTGAGGAGGCGTTTCTCAATTGAATGAAAGCACCTCAAAGCTGTATCACGAGATCCGGGAAAGGTAGTCTCGTGCTCTTCGTTTCTGAAAGGCAAAGATACAATGTATCGACCAGCGGGATCTCTTACCTGAAGGTCTTTGAAGATTTGCTCGCATCTCTCGTCTTCGACGGTGAGAGGTTTCGAAGGAAAAACGCTCAATTCCTCCAGCTGCCATAATTTCTTTAACTCATCATGAAGTTGTGGCTCCTCATGAACGAAGAACGAGTGTGCTTCAGGCTCTACGTATCCGACATTCCCGACCAGCAGCCAACCGAATACGGAATTAAGCGCTGACGGTTGATTGGAGTCACCTTTAATTGATCCCGGCAACAGAAGCGAAGCAAAGCACTCCGCACCTATAAGAAGATCGACTGGACCAGGTTTGTGACAATTTGGGTCTGCTAACTGCAACGCTTTAATATGATGCCACGAAGATTTATCAAGTCGAATTGATGGCATCTTACCACAGATACTTGGCAAAGTCAAGGCTTTGATGGTAAAGAGAGTTTTATCGCTTCGCCCAATATCAAGATGTACTATACCTGACACTGGAGCTAATGAATGACCCAATCCACTAACCTTATTCGACGTCGAATTACTGATGAGACCCAATCGATGAACGACCTCCTCGGTGATAAAGTGACTTTGACTACCAGAATCAATCAAGGCTCGAAACGATTGAAAATGTCCCGATGAATCGCGAATTTGGACAACAGCTGTGGATAATAAAACAAAAGAATGTTCACGCATGCTAGTCAACACGCGAACCTGATTATTCGGTGTTTCACCATCTGGAACCACATTTGAAGGAGTGGACGATGCTTCCTCATGTAGAAGTGAATGATGCCGTTTATGACATTTATAACACCTGAACAAAGATTTACAATCCTTGACGCTGTGAGACGGTTTTAAACAATTGAAGCACCAACGATGAGTGCGCGCATGGTTACTGCGTTCCGCGACTGAAAGTTGTACGAATTTATTACATTTGTTTATCGAATGATCACCCGAACAAAATGAACACTTTACGGATATCGCTACAGGTGAATGAGAAGAAGATGAACTGAGTTTCTTGTTGGATACGGAATTATCTGTGTTATTTGCAAGAAATACTGTGGTTTTCTTCTGAAACTTCGAATTACTCGACGATACGCTTTTAAGTGGCTTAGCTTTGTCTGAAGGTTTCCCTACATCAGGACTAACCTGGCTACTTGAAGAAAAATGGTTATCGCGAATGAAAGCATCAGCTCGATTAAACAAAAAGGTTTTCAGCGCTTGATACTGCGGCAATTCAGTAGCCTCTTGCTTTTGTTCAAAAGAACGTCGAGTCTGGGTATCTAATTTCGATAATACTAAATAACACAGAACGAAGTCCCACTCATGAGTAGGAAGGTCAAGACCGGATAATACGTTTAAATTTTCATTTATTAAATCCAAATTACGCCGAAATTCGACAGGTGACAGAGATTTCAAATTAATATTTAATATCTCTTTCCAACACGTAAAAGCTAATTCTCGCTTATCTCGAAACCTGGCGACCAGCGCCTCATATGCACTGCGATAGTATTTACCTTGAATGGGATAAGATCGAATAACACCTAATGCATCCCCACTGAGACATGTTTCGAGATATTGCATACGTTTCGTGTCTGATAGCGATTCATTGTTATGAATCAACGAGTTAAACAAATCAAAGAATTTTGGCCACTCTTTTATTTCCCCGGAAAACGATGGTAAGTTAATTTTAGGTAACTTAACGTCTGCTGCGGACGAACAATTCGCCTTCTTACCGCACGGTTTACAATTAGATTCGGGAAATAATTTTCGATGGATTGCCAAAATCTCAAAATGAATATTATCGAACTCGTCACGTACTTCATCCTCGTGTTCGGAATCATCATCATCGATAACACATAAAATGTCCGAATGAGCACTTTCAAAACTTTCAATTAATTTCGGTAACGCGGAAATTTGAATACTAAACAAATCTAAAGATGACTCATCATCCTTTGCTAATTTAGCAACTTCGAGAAGTTTCTTTAAACGATTTAAGGGCAGAGTGCGCTTGCGGCGAAGCACAGGCAACTCCTGAATATGTGGGCGAACTAAACTTGCCGACTTAGTAACACGCCCTTTAGGTTTACAAACGCGTACCGGACGATACGACATCTTAAACGATTTTAAATCGACTAAACGAACTGTTAAACTTAAAAAGTTTATACTCACAGCCTACCCCGTTACGGATGGAAGCGTTATACGCGATAAATATGCCTAAACAACACCGGATAATACAACGCACGAGTCTGAATAGTAGGCACAGCGAATGAGTGAACGAATGAACGTATAAGTAGGTATGTAATACCTAATGATTACGCAATGAAATGAAAATTAAATATATAATACAATCATTATATATCTACGAAAAGTTGTCACAACTCAACTTGTTTGTCGCGAGAAATAGTACTATACGAATTAGTTAAAACGATTTAAGTAAATAGCACTAACGTATTTATTACGACAACAGTAGGAGTGACCGAATAGCTTACGTATGTATGTATACACGACAGTAACGAAAGTATATAAATGTACTTTGCCGCTTATTTTGACTTAGGTAGATACCTAACTGTGTATGTTTTAATAAATAGACGTCGCTAGAATTAATACGGATGAACGACACCTTTGTATTAAAACCGATACCGAATTGAATCTGCGTACAAGCCGGTCTGTATGTGCTAATAATTATTATGAATAGGTGAAAATGTGAGAGGATCGAAACGCGACGAAACACTAACGAATTTAAAATGAATAGATGTATCGACGGTAACGAGACGAGAAAATCACAATTAACACTAACGTATATAATTATAACACATCGGCTTATAGTACGAGAACGTTTTTGAATATTATGTATTTACTATTTAAATACATAAGCGGCAAATATACGTCGGCGCAACTTAAACTGCAAAATGGCGGGTTTTTATTCGAAATACGATTTAATTGTTTGCATCGGGAAAAGTAATATACAATGATTAACTGTAACAACGAAATAGCCACTCACACAAATAATAATTATTATTATTAGAATAAACTACGTGTATCGTTGGCGATTTACAACAAATAGGCACTACGAAGTATGCGCGCCGCTATAAGTACCTAATGTTAGCGCGTAACAAATAGTAAATTGTTACCTAAATCGCATGGAAATGTTATTACAGAAATCAATTGTAAACACAATGAAATTTAAGGTTTTAAGTATGCAAACAATCATATGCCTTTACTGGAAAGTTAGATTAAACTATGTATTGAAGCGAGTAATGGCGGGTTATCGTAATGTTTCGGCTATTGAGACAAATTTATCGAAATAACTCGAACTAAATGATTGAAATAGCTGACCAATTATGATCGCTATTCCCGGGTTTCGGCACCAAAATATGTATCGTGATGATACATAGGGACATAGACGTATATTCGCGTGACGATGGAAATGCATGCAAGTACTCACATCTGCCACTGCCACACGACGTCAGGAACCCGCCTTGGTTATGTTGCTGCACTCCGTCACGTTTGTCAGGACACCACACACAGTTAGTACACACAATGTAAGGATTATGGGTCCTGGGACATCTATACTTTCACAGTTATAGCATTAATTATGAAGCGCGCCGGGGAACTTGCCGCCATCGATGCACCAAACTTTCGTTACTGGCGTCATCCGCTGGATGGCGCGGGCGTGTGGCCTCCCGTTGGCCAGCGGTATTGGTCGATTTAGTTGGCGGCAAATGCGTGCGAATTTGAATACGTTTCGCTCTCACACACATACCACCATCACGCGAATTATTATAGAATTAGTTTATTATTATAAACAACGGTTACGAAACAAATACAGTGCTTCGATATCCTTAAATTGGTTTTAAAAAGGAATAGTTGTTTGTACCAAGATTATATAGAATAATCATCAAGGATTCTCTCTCAACTAAAGCATAAATATGTGGAAAGACTGATGTATGTAATAATTGTAATTATACAGTATTTGCAGCACATTTAGCAACCTTGTGTACAGACTATTACATATTGTCAAGTTTCAAGACAATGGTAGCAGTTGGATACCGTGGAGTGATGTGTGGATTTGGACTGTATTGTTACTGTTTATGGAAAAGTAATAAGGCTTACCAACAAACTTGCCACTCGCTTTTCTCGTCATTTCTTTTATATAAAAAAAATCGTAAGACTGTTAGCACAAACTAGCCTCAGTCGACCTAAGTAAACGCAACTATAAATCGGTGTACAAGATGAAATTTCCATTCGGGCCATGTTGGAGTGTAAGTGAAATTAATGTAAACAATTCTCGACCCCCCCGAGGAAAGGAGCGGGCTGAGAGTAAGCGTGGTGCGGAGAGGGGCACGCGACCCTGCATGCAAACAAATGACTTCGGACTGAAACTAATCCCTTGCGGTGGAGCCCTCATTCAGTAATGTATTAGTTACAATTCTAGACTTGGAAAAGGTTGCATGTTTGAATCATGTTTATTTAACTAACTTTTGGCGCAGATTCCGCTTGCGTAAAGATTCTGTTTGGATAGTTTAATTGTACCTAGTTGAACAATGTACGCCAATAAATTATTATGACATGACTTCGATGTAACGGCCTTTTTATCTAGGTCATATGGTTATTTGTAGGCTACGAAAACCTAAACAAGCATTTTTAAAAACAAATTTCCAATTTATTTTGTTCGTTCGGGTCAATTTTGGCAATCATTGCTTCAATTTATCAGCTCTTTCATGCGCACAAGAGTTTTCAGAGAGGTAATCAATCAAACAAGCAGTCTATTGCCGTCAATTTAGAGTGAAAACTTATATAAACGAGATTCGTGTGCAAAATCTAATCCCTCATAAAATCGATCATTACAAAGCATGTAGCGTACGCTGATTTCGAAATCTATTTGACTGTGGCATCTGGTTTCATGTGCATGTCGCGGATTAACAATGCTCGCGGAAAGCGAAATGAGATCAGCCGCGGTCCAGTTACATCGCTATGTAAACAGAGCATTTGGATTTATTTAATTAAATATAAATCAAATTATTTGTGCTTTACAAATGTTATTGGATATTGCCTGAATTTACCGTTTTCATGGGATAAATCATAAGCGTATTATTTGCGTAAATAGAATTTTGTCGTTTTATTCGATATTTAAGGCGAACGTTGGACTCTATGCAACAGATAGATTTTGTAGTTTAAATTCTGAGCAAATACTGGGTGCAGGTAGACCAAATACCAGATTAATAAAACCTTTTTATTCTAAAAAAATCATAATTAGATATTTATTCTGAAAAAATATATTCCGCGGGCAGAGCTTCGTAGCATCTGAGCACAGACATGAGCTAGTCCATAATATTATGGCCCGACATCTTATTTACGAATTTAATGGCGCATGAAATGATTGTGTTCTGTTTATTGGTGTCATTTTAAATGCGTTCATTGAGCTTGTAGGCCATAGCAGTACAGTGTGTGATACTTATAGATAATGTTAAGTAATATATTCCGGTATGTAATCTACATTAATATACTTTATAGCTTCCATGTCTTATGCGTCTTAGTTGGATGGAATTAATAGTTGTAACCCATATAATGGACAGCCTTGACAGTATGGGATCCATCGTAATACGCTGAGCCAACATAGATCCATCAATGAATAGTCAACCATGTGCTCATCACTGCCCACCCCTTTTCGAGATATAAAGTTGGGCTGAATATATTAATTAGGTTACTAATAAAAAAATAATAATTTTACTTAAAAAATTCCTCTCCAACCAGTGAAAGCCGTTGGCTAAGCATTACACAAATATGCGAATTGTAAAGAGAAATTTATTTCAAACATTTTATCACTTTGGGAGCAATAATAAAACCGCGTAAAAACCCGGAGATAAATCTCTGTTCCAACCGATTGTAGATTCCACTGGAGGATTTATATCGACCGGTATATATACTGCATCATCCCGCTGCCGAGATTTCTCTCGTATCTGATTTTGCTTGAAAGTGCTTTGCATTGTACTGTAGTTTGAATGTTTAGATGGCTTGTCATTCAGGTGCGATATTTTTTACACTAATGTTAGCAAAAAATATATGCGTGTCACTTGACAAGCGTTTTGCCTTAAGTTTAGAGTTATTTCACCTAGAATAGTGAATTAAAAAGTCCTGCGTATATCTCTTGTATATTGTACAACAAAGTCACATGATAATGAGAATCATAGAGTCTAAGTATAATGTAAACAAACTAGTATATCCCTCGACGATTGCTAGAAGTGTGATGGCCTGTCCTAAAAAATAAATATAAAGGAGGGCTTTTTACTGTGACAGATTATTTCCAATATGCTTAGTCGCTATTCATTGGAATAGAATATACATACAATCCCTCAAATTATATTTTTACCAGTCTATCTATACGTGTATAATATGCGGAGTTATCGAGATTTATAAAGAGTGATGTGCCACTCTATCGTCTAACAATGATATACCGGCGTGTGTCGGGGCCGGTGCGGCCGCTCGCCCATATTACACCCGTATATCTTCACAAACATCGATATCTATAAAAACGGCTGGGTTTTTTTACCTTCACTCTTTTCTTGATAGTGCTGTTAGAACGATAACAAAGCGATGGTCTTGTTGGTTTGAATACCAACTGCTTAAACATTTTTTGAAACGTTATAATTTTATGTCAGAGTATTTAAATACATAGAATAAAATCAGTAAAGAAAAGAAACAATGAACATTAAACAGTATAACATTCACAAAGTGATAAAACCATCCCTTTTCTTTTAGCTGTGGTCGCGTTAATATCTGCTTTATGATTCGTATGAACTGGCTTTGAATTGGGTTAATCCCGCTGTTTACATGAACATTGTAAACGAATATAAATGTACAAAACATTATTGTATATTTGCCGAGCGTCGTCTGTATTTGCGCGAAGATCAGCCATTTCTTTGTAAATTGATGTGACTTCTCTCGATGTTCATTTTGTCAAATTAGTTTGTTCCATTTTCTCGTATATTGTCCGCTACGCTAAGAGGGAATGCAGATTGACTTGTTTTCTATTTCGGTTAGCGTCCTTTCACAATAGGAGAGTTACGGAAGTTGGCAACTGCTTTAGTTAGATTCAATGATGTCTACCTATTCAGGCCAGTGCACAAAACGGGGAGGTGGATGGTAACTATCTAGGAAAAATAAAAAATAAGGAAACTATTGTTTATGAGCACTTTCTTGTGAAGCACACATTCAAATTCTTAAGATTAGAAAATGTAAATAACTTAGATATGTTATCGACTATAGAGTTAGCCACTAAACCTTTGCATTGTATTTTCAATATGATGTTAAGCTACAAATCGTTGTTATCTAAGATTAGAGTTCCTCCCTTGTCTGTATCATCACTTTACATCTATAGCAACGACGCTGTGCTATATTGAAGTCGATAAAATATTCATCGAAACAGTCGCCATGCACAACGATGTTCGTTTTACTTATATGAATGTTGAAAATAACTAATGACTAACAAAAACTGAAAACCATGTTCCAAATATTTCCCGTATTAATCAGAACGATGAATTAAAGATTTCTTTCAAATACCTATATTTTTTTTGAAAATTTAAACCATGCAAAATGGTGTAATTCATTTTACATTAATGCCAATTTATGTTCTTGACGAAACTTATATATTTTTTTAAAAACGTTTCTTCAATAATAAATTCAATGTTATCGTACTCTGAAAACATAAGCAAGCTTTATTTGAATTCGAGCGACGCTGTTTATTTCAACTTACATTACTCATTCCCAAATAAATATGGCACAGCTCTTAGGATGAAATCCTCAGGATTTACAAGGTTTAAAGGAATAAGAGGATCCATAGAGCTTATTGATAGGATCTCCACATTTAAAACGAAGGGTCCGGGTTAAATTTTGTGTTCAAAGAAATAGATGTCTCTGACCCTTGATGTCTTATGGATGTACTATCACAAATTACCAAGTCTAACGCGACTAAGTTGTTCCGATTGCTGAACCAGATATTCGATTTTACCGTCTTGATGGTAGGATTTGTTTTGAATGTAATTGGATAGTACGCGATGAAATATCTAATCTAAGTTTACGTTTGTTTCTCTAACCTATATGGGTCCGTCGCTGTACATACAATTAAGCAATAATAATATCTGCCCTGTATTATATGCCGTCCTACTGCTAGCCACGGGCCGCCTCTACTACTGAGGAGGTTTTGAGCCTGTGGACATTGTTCTCTGCAGTCCGTTCCACACCCAACTAGACTATCGCTGCTTGTATACAGTTAAGCAAGTCGGCATTATTATGGTAAACGCCGATTGACCCAACTTGTCTTATTGGTAGTTATATTATGTGAACTATACACACTATTAGTACCGCTACTTTACCATGTCTTGTAAACAAAATGAGAACCGAAGCGTCGAGTTTCGCGACCGAATTTCACACAGATTTATGGCGTCCTTTAAAAGTGGAAATAATGAAATTACCAAAACAGATTGCGGCGATCTCATAAATTATATTTTATTAAAGGAGACGAGTCAAACCGAACACAAAAGAGACAAAGAAAATGTTCTTCAAGATATAATAAAGCGAGGCGACATAATGATATTACGATTCGCGATAACAACAATATAATTTGACAAAAGCCTTAGGCGTTCATTACGTATATGAAGCGATATGTTGAGCAACGCCCCATAATTCTGTACGTCTAATATATTCCTATAATATTTCTTCGGCCAACTTTTTCTAGGGTTTAGAGGGGTATCCCTATTTCCCATAAAGTAATAAATTTGTTATTGATAATAATTATCATAATTAATTTTGTACCTAATTCAAGTTTTAAAAACTTGTGTGTTGTGTGTTTTAATAGATACGTCAGATTAGCATTAAAAATGTAGAAAATCTAATTCCGTCCGTTCGTCTAATTTCCGTCATAGTATTCAAATTCCTTCAAGCGATCTATAATAATGATTGTCTACCATTATTGTTGACCTTATCTTCACATTCCTGTCTGGAGAAGAATCCAGTTGAAGAGGATACGGAAGCGCAGGTTGAATCAATCAACACATTTTAGATAAAGTATTTTACGGTGGCAGCCACTGCCATCTCACGAGCTGCCTTTAAAAATCAAAAATTAATCTACTTTCATATTTTTATGTATAAAATTTAGATTTATCTGTAAATGGATCCTGAAACACCAATCCATATCTCAAGTAAGTTGTTAATAAACGAACGAGATAACTTAATTGCTATATTTGTATGTCATTTTAAGTTTTCATTCCTTGCACCCTTTGTGACCTACTTGTAAACATGAAGGTACTTATTTGATACACTGTTATCATATCAACTGGATTAATCTGAAGGTATGCCCCGGGCTGCCATGTCCGTAATTACAGAATGAGTCCCCGCACGGAGATCGCGATCACGAGCCGTGACGTCACGCACCAGCTCCCGCGGGACCCGTCGGGAACGCAACCCGCGTCTTAACTGCCCACAAGACGGCTCGTTGTTTGAGCTGTGTTTGCGTTTGGAAGCGTTTTACGCGTCTGTTTTCGAACTATTACCATTTTTAGAGGAGTTTCATAATGGTTTTGAGTGTTGAATTTTTATTAGATGTTTTTTTGTTTCATATAAATTCTGGCACATAAAAAATTGTTACACCGTTTTTTGTATTAAGTAGGAATGGAAATAAAAATTTTATAATTTGTAAAACTTTTTTGTCACGGGTGTCCACAAAAATTATATTATGTAAATCTTCGTGTGATAAGGAACGAGCCATGTCGTGCAAGTTTTTAAAATTAAAATAAAGTTACTCACTTATTAGTTTCTCGAGTTGTGAACTTGAACTCATAATTTCACTATTCACTCCTAAATTACGATGCCACTATACCAATAAGAAGTTTTGATAAATAGAGTAGAGAAGATCGAAATATCGCATACCTCATTAATTAGTTTATTTATTTTAAGAGTTTACAACAGAGAACACACATTACATTATTTTCACATATAGCAGTAAAGGTTGAGCATCAGACTCCACCTTTCCTGGGCAAAGCTAGAGCTGGCCGTGACATCCGCTGCGTCTAATTAGCAGCGCGGCTTTGATAAACTTTTTACCTCGCGTTTAATGAGGATGACGACGAGAGTAACTTTATATTACAAAATAATATATTTATAACGTAGTAATTTCGCTCTCTAATTAAAGTCTGAATTCGGGGAAAAGTTGCAGTTAGCGATAATGTATCTTCTTACTAGTGCAACAATTTTCACAATAAAAACAGTAGTTTCAAATTATGATCCTTTTACACAAACTTCTATTTATTATTAGTAACCTCCCTTCTTTATTGTGAAAACATGGTACCGGTACAAATCACGCTACAAGGAAATATTAAAACCGCTGTGGACTATTGTATTAATATTCACGGCGCGGTCGCCAGGCCGAGTACTACATGATTCAACACAACGAAACTAACACATTATTAATGAAACTAGATGGCAGTTTGTGGCTCTTATTGGGACTATACCTGTTTCGTGTAGGTAATTCACTGTTGGCTATGTCGTTTGCAGGCAACCATACCTTTGGTTGCATTGGCAACCAATAACCATCTATAAAAGGAATTTAATTTGATTAAGCAGCTTTGAACGTATCATTTAAAGGCAATTGTCCTATAGAGACATGCAAGTTATTTATGATTTCGTTCGGATTTTCAAGTAATCTCACTGTAAACAAAAATTTAAGAGGTAATGGTAGATGTCCCTCGGATATCGTTGGTTCGGTCATCCATGAGCAACAGACCGCCTGATGTTAGACGTCGCACTATATACAGTAGTAACAGTATATGCCTCGTGTCGTCTGTGGCCTGTCTCGCGCTGGCAACACTATCGCACCAGAGCCGGGTGCGTGGCTGTTGCACGAGCGCCGACTTCATTCGACCTACTCCGGCCGTCGTGCCTTTTGTAACTTGTACATAATTTTTCTTCTTTGTCTTTATATTATACAGTCCAGTTATTAAAAGGTTGTTTGAATAGTGACACTAATATATCACTAGACCGAAAAGCTGTCCCTATAAATGGACTCGCACGTGCAGGATCTGCCGCCTAAATGTATTTGTAGTACGAGATAGCCCATTGATATTCGCCGGCCGTCCCGCCCCATTCATTACGATGCGACCCAATTTGGCATGCTTTTAGTTTCTCGCCATAAACTCAGTGTGTTTTCCTTATAACTGTATGATTCAATAAGCTGAGTTCCAGGCCAGCTCTATAACCACAATAAACTAGTGACTTAATGCCCCACATATGCAATTTTCGGTTTCAAGTATTGAACGAATCATATTTCCATTCTGTAATTGAAAGTTTTCTAATGTGTGATTGGGACGGTTCATTGGAGTACCGCTGCTCAATCCTGAATTGTTTATAAAATAATTTTTACATAACCTCATATCTCACAATTTCTATTTGCATTCAACTAACAAGTATTTGTTTCAATTTACATTAAACTGTAAATGTTGTTCCAGAGAGCAGATGTCAGTGTCCATTCGAGATGGTGTACGTCCCGCCAGTGAAAAGGCCCGAGCCCCCGCCGCCGGAGGACTACACGCCGCCCGTCGAGATCGGTAAGCCTTTTGTAAGGCCTAAAGCTTACCTTTCCATCTACAAAACTTATACAAACAATTAGTCGACGCGTAGTTTCTAACAATTTGTTATTTCACGCACAAAATGCCTACAAAGAGCTGTCCATATTTAAATTTCCTAAAAATCCTGGGAAAATTATAGTTGCTACAATTGAATTGCTAAACTGACGCAGAGTTGATTAATTAATGCTGCTTGAAAATTTATTGGTTTTTCATATTATATAATAGCACCTTTTCACAGTTAGAAATATTTCCACATTTTATCAGGTAGCGTTCGTCATATCGCAAACATAATCCGATAATAAGTCACATATGTTTGAAATCAAATAGGGCTAGGTAATATAACAACTTTTTGTCAGCAAACGATCCATCGTAGGAAACTGCCCTATTTGAAGGCGGGGAAAAGGAAAATTAGCGAACGCTTTGCGCTTTGTATCGTTAAAGCGGTCCGGCGAGCGTTCACTAACTACGCCGGTTCCGAGTCGGACCCCTTGCGGAGTTTTCTTCTGATCTCTGGAGTTAGTTCGCGTCACAAGAAGTCGAGGTCATCGCGGCCCTTTGTATGCGTTTTTTATTTGTTTTTCTTTGCGTGTTGATTTTAATCGATAGAGATCCGATGGAGATTACTTCGTTTTTAATCTGTTTGACTGAAGTGACGCCGTATTATTGGAAATTGACGCTTCAAAATAGTTATGTTGGTAATCTAGTATAAAAAATAATCAGTAAATAATTTTCTTGTATAACCTTAAAATAATTGTTAGAGCGATAATACTTTTCTTTTTTGCTTCTTGTTTTTCTGTTACTTTTTGTAAACTGAAGAAATTACACAGAATTTATAGTAAATATGCGTATTGTAAGGACAGTTACGAAAGTATATATAAAAGAGTATTGTTTTGTTTGATAGAGAACGAATGTATACTATAGCGAAATTATAAACGAGTATAAAATGGTCGAATGTATTTTCAACGTACGCTGCATGTGATTGCAAACCTTTGATCACGTAACAAAGTTTAGTGAAATACACAAATTCAAAACGACATTTTTTTATTTGTGCTCTCATCGTAAAATAACGCTGCAAGTAGTGATACAATAGAGAATTTCCATGACAGATTGTTTAGGCATTAACGATTTGATGTATCGCATACGTACGTTATTTTTCATTAAAAATTAGCGTGGAATTTCAATTGACATCAAATTTGCAAAAACCTCAAATCTCTGTCTTTATGTCCTTTCCTACTTCAGCTTGAAGTCGACGTAATAAGCCTTTTCTCGCATGTCGCATACAAATGAAGCGGCTTAGTTATACAATCGAACTGTGTGACCTCAAGCACCACTAGACCAACACGTTAAGTTACATTATTTACTCAATAATTGAATAATTACAAAGCATAATGAAATCAATTTTAAATTAATAAATATTTCTACAAGAGATTTCGTGTCGAACGCAACATGAATAAAGCACATTAGCTCCCAACATTTCCCACCTGAAATTTTTCAATCCCCCCTCCTCCCCCGTTGCCTACTACACCCCGCGCACGTCCCTCGTCTGTCCAATTTGTTGGATCGAAATTAAAATGCAAAGCAAAATGAGCGGGCGTCATGAATCCTCAAGCAGTTGTGATGTTAGGTGCTTTGTAAGGGCCCTCCTGCACGGACATTTCCTCCGCAGTAATGTTTTTGATTATATTGTATTTGTTGAATAATAATAATCTTCACTAACTGTACATAATATTATTGAATATAAGTAGGTCCACCAGGAT
Organism: Manduca sexta; assembly: GCF_014839805.1. NCBI lineage: Eukaryota > Metazoa > Arthropoda > Insecta > Lepidoptera > Sphingidae > Manduca > Manduca sexta. The sequence continues at coordinate 849,919 of NC_051128.1, forward strand.
TCCAGCTTAACAATCAAGTGCGAAACTCGTTGCGTAATGTTTCCCTTTAAACTGGGAAACCAACTACACTCGAAACGAGAACGTTCATGTCACCAAAATTTCATTGACATTCGAAATGGAACAACAAAACTGCTGTTTCAAGTCGATTGTCTGTGCAATGGTGCTACCACTTAGCTAGAAACACATATGACTTTATTTTATTCTATACTTAGATGTACTTGGCTACAGCCTGGCCGGTGGATAAAGTTCCGAGCCATGCTCGATTTTCCTACAACAATGCCTGTTCTCCCTAACTGAACCGAGTTGGTCGCGTGCCTGCGCTTGCATTTTATTCATGTCCCGCACGTTCTGAACGACGCAGTCAGCGGCGTAATGTTTCTATTTGAATTATAGTTGAACGTTAGTAACATACGCCTGATATTGCAAAACGATTTGAAGTCATACAAATGATGTGTGTAAAGTGAAGTGCTCGCGACTGGATGTGATGGCCCAATAAAAGTCGTAACATGAATGGCCGTGCCAAAGGAGATTAGGTTGTTGAAACATAAAGAAAAATAATATTATCCCTTGATCCTCGTCCAAGGGTACGCTGTGGGAGGGATTCAAATTCTTGCATACAATGAGCACTGAGAACAGACATGGTTAACTATGGAGGGATAATCACAAGTAATTGAATGCGTTAATACAAGAATTATACTCATAGCATTTTTGGAACAAACAAAGCAAAAACACACCACGCTGAATACTTTCACCAGCGAACAGAATTTAACAACCGGATCACGGCAGCTGGCACGTAATTACAAAATATAATAGCGGCACAGACGCGCCGAATTCTATTTACATGAATCAGCCGTCGACGGCGCGACGCCCGGCCGCGTACAAATGGTGCTGGATTCCCACCGTCACTCACTATTGCTGGATGGCTTTTCTGAAAAACGAAGTAACAAACATCGATCGTAGAAAGAGTGCAAGAATAGACAAGTCACTGTAACGAAGTAAGTTTGTTCGTAGGAAGAGTATTAGTGTATAGATCAGTCATTATTATAGATATCATGGCGTCTTGGAGAGTTGATCGAAGTAGATTCAATAAAGCACTGCATCACCCAGAGTCACAATTTTAGTTTTCACGTAAGTGACGAGAAAGAATAATATCGGTGCCTTGACGGATCGGTTGCAAGATTTATAAGTAATATAGATAAGGCCAACTTTGCGATATGAGGAGAAATCGATATTGTGTCAATTAATCCTACAAATTATAGTGATAGTATGTAAGTCCTATGTTTGTTAAACTCATTGCCTGACAATGAAGACTCATTTTGTGCCAGACACCAGCCGCCCTGAAATCCTTTCAAATGGGATTGCTTAGGTTTAGAATGGCGCTCATCTGCTTGCTTTTTTTTCGTTTTTTTAGAAACAGGACTTTTGCAAGAAATACTAATTATTTGTGATTAACTAAGAACTTATCGTTTCGGGTCATACAAACATAAGTTCACGCTTGTATAAGTAAGATGGAAGTGCAAATGATCCTTCAGTTACCGGAGCTTACCTTTAGTAACGATCGAAAATACTATTGTCAAATTCTAAACGATTCGTGTATTTTGAATTAAAATCACCTAAAAATAATATTTCTAATTTTCTTCCCTATAAAAAGAAGCCAAAACTCCACCTCTTTAATACCCAAGTGTGTTCCTAGCACTTATTATAAAGCAAAAGGCAAGTACACAAAAACAATTTCATAACATCACATTTCGTAGTTGAGGAAACAATGAATTACTGACACTTTATAACCGCAGAAAGTAAAGGAAAATAGATCCCATTTCATCCGGCAGTAAAGCTGATGTTATCTGTTAAATTGACCCTAAATCTTCGACTTGACAGACTTATGGTCGAAATATAATATTGTCCGGGATTCCTTGTTTGCTTCTCTAGAGAGTGAATTTTTGATAGTTCAAGAGCAATTGACCCCTGTAGGTGCAGGAAATTTTTTATAGTTCATAATTTTGAAAACAATTACACCTACATTTCCAAATTATGACGGAAATTAGGTCTGATCCATTTAATTGGCAATTGACTTATGTTTTATTTCATTTAAAGGATCAAAAGAATATGTTGGGCTTTGAGGTCCATAGTATATTTAACGACAGAAATAATAAAAAGTATTTATATGCGCTTTAGAAGAAATACGAGTCCAACTTTTAATAACAGGCTTCAGGAATAAAAACTTTTGTTAACATTTTTGTTTATTCCTGTAATAATATTAATTTTAATGTGATATGATGTGTGATGATCAGTGGAGGAGCCGCCGGCGCTGACGAGGGTGTGCCCGTGCTGCTGCTCCGTCAAGCCGCTACTGCCCGACCACTACGAACCGATCTGTCTGCAGTTCAGGGACCTGCCGCTCAGAACAGGTACTGCTTTTTAAATACAGCATATTGTATCAATACGATATATATCGGTGCCTTCGAAGCCGGGTTAACTAGCTCGAACTCTTCCCTTGAATTTTTATACTTAGCAGAAAGTTGGTGATAGAATAGGTGGGTCCCGTAATAGTAAATTATCATCACTATTCGCAGACAGTCATGCATCCAGAAAACATATATACATGATACCATTTAATAAATATAAAACGAGATTGGAAGAGGAATAGAAATTTCTCAAGCATTCAGAAAGACTATTGACAGTCCAACATAGTAGTAATATTAGTTGTAGTACCAGCCACACCACTTCAAACAGGTTTTCTATGACGCAAAAGTACACTTCCAGTCGAGCTAACCTATTCATGCCACCTCTGCCACTCACGAATATTGTCAAACGAATATTCCCACTTCTGAACCCCTTAAACGCAAAAACTAACATAAATAAAGCCACTCGAAAAAATATTTCTTTTCACAAAATTAAATAAAAAATGTATTTACAAATGGATGATAAATTACCAACGCCGCTTAATAATGTTATTAGTTAAATGAAAAAGAGAAAAATATAATGTTCTATCTGCGTCATAAAAGCATTTACAAAATGAGAAAAGTTTAGAAAAACAATTATTATTACAAAATATAAAAATAACGCCGCGCCGTGTAGTTTAAAAACGAAGAGTATTTAAAATAATGTTTGTTATGAGAGAAAAAATTGTTTGCCCAAAAACTAAATAGGAGCACTACGACTGCCCACAATCTGTCGTAATGTCACTGAGTACTTTGATGATGAAATACTGCATAAAACTACTTTACACACTCAGATATCAGGCGTTAAGTCTCATAAAGCCCAGTAATTATCTCTGTCTTAATTTCCTTCAAACCGCAACCCAACAGCCTCACTTAGCGCCGCCTGAGGTACCTTTACCCGACTAAGTTTTCGTGTACAAAAACAATTATAATTATTTGTACTATCAACAGGTTGTCGATCTTGAATAATTCGACGTTAACAAAATAAATAAATTCAACAACATATTTTTACAAATACATAACTGTCAAAAAATAGATCGGGTATATTACACGTGCTTCATTGGGAATCGTCTCGCAAATTCCATCCGATGTATAGACTAAGACGTTGGTCACACGTAGATGACACAGCACAGCATAATGTAGAAAATGAAGCCAGTTAAACAACTCGCGACCGTCGAGGCACAAAACGTTGATTATTGATTGAAAATTTGTATTTCCACTGTACACTTGAGCAATGTAGACTATGCCAAATGACAAAAAACTAGAACTACAGCTATATCGCAGAGTTCTTCCTTTATTTTCTCATCTGGAATAATAGTATTTCCTAACATGCGATTTAGAAAAACTTTTCTTTTCGTTATAACCGTGTAATCATACAGATTTCCGTTCACTCCTTCAACTATAAAACGGAAAATATACGTTATAAAGTCTAATATAGACTGCGTCAGCCTGCACGTCAGCAAGCACGCTACTTCGCACAGACAGCTGAGACTCAGCAGCCCTCGAACGACCTTCTAATCTTGCGTGTCCTTTATTATGCTTCAGCCTTTTGTGTGCTTTTAAATAAGAAACATCTTGTAAAAATGCGGCTGTAATTGGTCCATCCTCAGAGGGAGAGCTTTTATTGTAATTCAGACATTATCCCTGAGAATGTTGAGTGAGTAAATATTGTAACAAGGAATTCCCGTGGGTTTCATTGAGCACAAACAATGTTATATGTTTTCGGGATCTTTTTGTTACGACTTGATTAGGTTCGACTTGTAAATAGTATACCAAATTTTGTTAATATATTATTTTATTTTATTACAAGTAAGATTTATTTCATAACACACATATACACACTGCGACGACATTGTGTGCAGGCACATGCATGCACACAATGTCGTCTTTGTATTCCGTCTCAAGATGTGATAGGGGGCGAGCTATTAGGCACAAACCCCAGACTCCACGGAGATACTGAATAGCAAAGTTCAGCATCATTTCCATTAAATCCGAGAATTGAACCCAAGAATTCACCATAGCTATCGTACCGCATGTAACCAGAACATCTACGCCATTGACGTTATTTTTAAAAGTTTTTGCCATCTCAATTCTTATATTTTAAAATTATAATCATATTTTGAGTCACAAACTATTACACTAAAATCTTTCTTCACCCAAGTACAAATACAATATACCAACAATTTAAATGTAATATTTTAAAGTCAATAATTATAATATGTACTTGTAGAGAACAATTTCTCAATATCAAGGAGTCTCAAGTCTAAGCCAGCACAATTAGAAGGGTTTGCACAGACACGTCGTAAGCTCGCACTATTAATCACGGGCATCTCCGATCCCGACTGTTCCTATCTGTCACGGGGGATTTACTGTCAACTACCACGCTAATGAACTTGTCACTGTTCCGGGACAGCGCGATAAGAATAACAGGATACAAGAGAGCGGCGCGATGTCGCCACGGGAATGTGTACCAGCGACAGGAGGCAATGGCATGACTGCGCGGAAAATAAAACACTTTTTGTTTTAACATTGTAGGATAATGTTTATAAGAGCTTTAAATTTCATTAAAATCTTTTTGAGTGGTTTCCGCATTTACTTGTAAAACATTAAATTCTCTTAAATCCTAAAATATTAGGGTTTTCTGTAATGGATTTCGGGATCTATCAGCAGATATCGACCGGTATCGTTTATTTATTTCACCCGTCAAGACATACCGGTACAAACCGCGATGCACCGCATTTTGGCAGCTGTTCGAAATCCTTGTCAGAATAAATTTGGTCTTCGAGGGGTTTTTTTGCGGAATTTAGATTCCGACGCGGTTAGCACTAGTGCAAACACGCCTGGGAATTTGAATTTATAATTTGAGGTCTGAGTTTATAGAATTTTGATGCTATCGTCTCGTCATGTACTTACTGACTTCAAGTAAAACTTATCATACAACAACAAAGTCATAAGGTAACTTTTAAAAGTGGATTTTTGAGAGAGTATGTGTGTAATTGAGAAGTATATTAAAATATGTGTGTACCAGTTCGTTCCCGGCGGCTGGTGATCCGCAACGAGTCGTCGGTGAGCGCGCGCTGGAGCAGCGCCGTGCGCCGCTGGCCGAGGGTGCACAGCAGGACGCTCCACGCAGGTACTGTGACAGATCGGGGTCCCTTCCATCTCAACTCAAATCAAAAGGTAATTCATATTTCTGCCACACCATTGAGCTGTTGAACGGTTTGCTAGTATACGGGTTCCCTCCTTTCTACAACTTGCGGCCCTTCTACTGGAGCATGAAGAAGAAAATTAAGGAGAGCTGGTCCGGGGATGTTCATATCTTGCCGGTCGATGTTTTTGGTTTTCTTCATTTAACTTCAGGTGGAGTGAGGCCAGTTTGCCGTGGCGACGATAAATAAAAGTTCAACTGTCGCTATGGTTTTTGATAAAAGACGTATTACTAATAAATTAAATGGGCACAACTCAAAGACAAGTGTAAACTTCATGTCTTATATGACCAATTTCTATGGATAATATGATTACTTTATCCTCAGATTTCTTAACTCTGCATTCTGATAGCATTCAATGTACTATGTGTTACATAAAATACCCGACACGCAAATTTTCATGTCCGAGATTTTACCTCTACCGTGTGGTAGCCGGTGATTTATGACCTCCGGTCTCCTATCTCTGAATTCTGATGTGTAGAATTGAACACATTGTGTGCCATAATACGAAATATCCATTATGCAAAATCTGATATGTAAGATTTAACTTCAGACCTCTAAGCCGATGACAGGTATAAACTCTATAGCTCTGATATACTTAAACTTTTTTATAACTGAGCGATATCTAAATAGAAAAATAATGTTTTTTAGAAGCGGAATTGCACCAAAAACTTCACAGAGTCTCCAGTTCACATTTCACAGCATGTACACCACCGTTACCCTAATAAAATTATATTTAAATTCATGAAATGATCTGTAATATTAAACTAGTGTACAGAGACTAAAATTAAATCCCAAACAATCCTAATTAATAGCAGCTATAAATAAGCTCGACCTGCTATTGTCCGTAAATAGCGAAATAAAATTTGGGATCGCCGCGCGGGGAGTGGTCATTGTCTCGCACAAAAAAATACGTAATGCCTAATTGAATTTAAAATTAGGTAATTTATGCAACGCTTTATTGTATACGTCTGGGGGTGTTGTTTTATTATTTGGCTATTTTTTGTAGCAAGCAAGCTGGTGGGTCAAATGGTTGCGTGTGCCCACCTCTCACAGCAATCAAAATATTGGGAGTGCGACACGTTTCGGCTCTGGGCAATCTAAGTAGTGAACAAAGGCGTAAACATGCCACTTCACGACAATTTTTGTTTCTTCGTAATACTGTCGCAGTAGTGTGAGCCCATTCATGCTGTATACAATCTCCATCAATACACACTCTCTCTCTCTCTCTCTCTCTCTCTGTGTGTGTAAAATCTACGCCTACTATTATGTAAAGCTGAATAAATTTTTATTTGTTTAACGAGATGTCTAGAATCAGTGATTGTAAACATTTTTTATCCCAGGAAGGGACATTGACGGGGGAAAAGCGTGTAGAGCAAACGGTGATATAGCTATACTATGAAAATAAAGAACTAGGGCAGGTTACCCGTTTAATAATAAACGTACTGGAAGTGAATTGCTGGCCGCATTTGGGTCGTTTTCTCGGCGCAGTCCCTGAACAGAGAACCCTCGCAAATCCTCCACACTAGGCCTTTAGGAACCCAACTTTGGACAATTTTAATGCAAACACATTATTCAATGTGAATGACCTGAATAATTCTATAACTTATAATGTTTTTCGTTTTTGGAGGTTGTGCCGTATAACGCCGCCGTGTTATCCAAATACTGCGACACATAGCAGTTCCTCGGAGTGTTTTAAGTCAATATTCAGGTAGTGTTGATACTGTTTGTGGGTAGTGGTCGCTTACCAACAGGCGAGCGGCTTCTTCGTCTTGTTATTTAGTTGCGTAAAAAAATCGGGCATTATTCGAATTATTAAAGTTAGGATCACAAATAATCAATTCACCTGTAATGAAACAGGAAATCGAGATTGGTACAAATTGATTTGTTATTTTGATTGTAATTAACGTTGGCGAATCAAACTCTGCAATATCTGATTTCGGTTCGCCGCTAATTAATTTCGCATCAATGTTGTGTAAGTGGTATACACTGTTTGAATCCAATTATATGTATTTACGAATAGATATTTGATAATGGATTTACATTTTATCTCCGAGGATAAGTGTTTTCCTAAATTAATTCCAAATTATCTGAAGATCGAACTGCCTATCTCTGTTGTTTTCAGTCTTTAAGATGCCGACGCGAAACACAAAACTCTTTCGTGACTAGATTTTTAAGGCGATAATGTCGTCTCTTGATAGTCATTTGTTTAATAATTAAATAGACCCTAATGATCCCAATTCAGTACATTGTTCCAAATGTTTAAAACATTTTTGCTTAATTGTATCTGGGTGTTAATAGCGCTCTACAAACTTTAAACAAATGCCTTAATTTAATTAGCGGTTAATATTCTCGGCTCAGAAACAAAACAGACGTAATAGTGTTTGCTTCGTTTAAACGGGACTCAGTGAGGACGCGTGAGGGTCCGCGCGAGGGGGAGCACGGTGCGGGCGGGAGGGTGTTACAATTTAATAACATTTAAATTTTGTCCGGTTATTACCGATTCTCTTTGTTTGACTTCGTCCATCGATTCAAGGGTACCTTACTTTTTATATTGCTACTTATTGGTCACGGATCAGCTCGTGTGTCATTTAATAATTCCATAAGAGCTTATTACAAGGATTAAACATAGCCTTAATTGTATTTATCTACACCAAAGTATGCTCCACCGTTTCTACCCAATATGTGAAAACATTACATACAGACAACAGCCTCTACGTCTAGTCATAACAAAAACAACCCAAATTCCATGACAATAAACAAAGATATATACAGATACTATTCCATTTAAATAACCGGCAATACGGAATGCAATAGATTGAATTGCGTCCGGTACTTACTACCGTCGTATTGCCTCGTTGAAGTATCGCGTCAAGTGCTTGTATATTGGATTTTATTGCACGGACTTAACTAAGTCTTTGCAAGCGTTACAATATTGGAAATTTACAATGTTATTAATTTAATTTCAATAACAGATATTTCAATAGGTTAATAATAATAATAATTTGTGAATTGAAAAGTATAATTTAATAATCAACTCAATTATTTGTACACGTAAAACAAACGGCAAACTATCAAAAGCGTCATCTTCCACAATTCTGTAGACACGAACGTGCGTGGGCGGCCTCGCACCAGAGGAAAAAGGATTTAGCGCGTAGAGCCCTCGTGGAAAATTGGATTTTAGAAAAAAGAGATTTCACTTTGTTATTTTAATATGATTATTTTGTTTTATACAATTTAATTTGTAGACAGGTGGGTGCCCTCGTTGTGGTAAGCGACACAATATTATAATAAAGACATTAACTAACATGCAAACTTTGACTGCAACATGCTAGCTTTGAGTGAAAGAGTATTGTATGGCACTGCGCTCATTACTTTGAAGCATTACAATATGTTTACACATTGCCGCTGGAAAAAAATGCAGACTCTCTTACTATTAAAAGTATCTTATTTATGTTACCTACTAATAATACAATATACATACATACATAACTTCACGCATTTATCCCCGAAAGTAATGCAGAAGCACAACCAGGGCACCCACTTTTCGCCAAGTATGTTCCGTCCCATGATGTGATAGGGGGCGAGCCTATCGCCATATCGGGCACAAATTCCAGACTCCGGGCTGATACTGAGCAGAAAACCCAAATATCACTTTGCCCGACCCGGGATTCGAACCCAGGACCTCAGAGCGCTATTGTACCGGACATGCAATACAACTACGCCACCCAGGCAGTCATAATACAATACTATTATTTCATTTATCATGTTTGATTTTTTTCATTTACCATCTCCGCCACGCACGTCGTGCTTTTATATCCAATGTATGTATGTATGTTTTGTTATGTTTACTTTATTTAAGCAAAACAAATAAACTAATACAAAAATGTCTAGATACAAACTACGTTATTAAAATATCACGCGCAATATAAAAACATCGCCGAAGCAGTCTAATATATAATTAATAAGGTACCTAATGTGACACTGAGTAATATTATTATGACGCCTCACACTTCACAAGCGGTAATCAGCATCTACTCGAAAAAACCCTAAGGGTGTGGAGAGGGAACATAACTCACAAGTCATCAGAATAACATTTGGGACGTTTTTGCTCTGTACGCCGAGTATGTTATCTCAGAAATGAGATGGTGTTAATGTGGAAATGTCTTTATGACTACCTTATTTTACTCTATTCTGCGTGGCTTACTTTGATACAATTTATTCTGGGTTGGATCCCCCAGAGGAGGTTGAAGTTAGCCGATCGTAAAACTAAGTGAAATCCTTCCTACAACATCCTTCATAAAGTTCATCGTACTGACTCCACAATTTACTAGGGTGAGGGTACATGGAAAGACTATTTACTAAGAGTAATTCTCATACATATTTTTAAACAAATAAAAGATAATATTAAACTTCAATAAGAAAATACGAGTCTAAAAGGAACAACATTTATTTTCTTCTATAATGAAAAACGACCTAACGTAAATATTTATGACTAGTGCCAAAGCCAACGTAAAATGTATAAACGTAAACTAATACTTTTTCAGGAATACCTTTAACGTTTACAGACGGGTTGAAACGACTGGACCGTTCCAAAGGGCGGCGGGAGCTTTAAAAGTTTGCTTTCACTTGAATTTTGTTGAAATATTTTATGATTTAAAATAAACATCTGAAATAAATTTACATCGGACTAACGTAGAGTTAATAATGTAGTTAGATTACGATGAGCTCGAGATATCCTCACTCTCAAAATAACGTTTTTCTTTTAATTACAAAACGGCGATGGATCTACTGAACATTTGGTATCGAAGGAGGCCGGCAGAGTTCACTACCTATTGTTCGTCCACTAGTACATAAAGTAACAATGATATTTTTTTTTGTTTGACTGCCTTGGTGGCGTGTTCGTTTCGCAGTACGACTACCATTTACCATTACAATTCTGCTGCCTCGGGTTTGAATACTCGGTCGAGCCGTGTTATTGGGTTTTTCTGTTCAATAACATTTCTGAATATGGAATTTGAATTTACTAACGATGATTTTATATGGTTCAGAATTTAGTCAACTTATGCAAAAATTCGGAAGCTTGTACAAAATTAATACATGACTGAAGTCGCCGGGTGGCTATGCCGAAAATTGTAACGATGGAATATAAATTTCAAAGAGCCTGTCGTAGAAAAACATTTGCAATATTAGTATTTATTACATCAATAACTGAAACCTCTTGCGAGCCAGTACAATAATGTTGGCATGTTTGGAAACGGATATACACAGACTGATCTTAGAACGCGACACACTGACGTGAGGCATTATGGTGGGTCAAATGCCTTATTTACAGTCGCTTTGCAAGCGAATACTAATATCTTAGCACCATGATATCTGTTTCAATATATTTCAATAGTACTCTGAATATTTAAGTGTTATTCATAAAATGATTACTACCTGTAATTAAAACAGATATAATTCTAATTTCGTCTTTATTATTAACTATGTCGTTTCGTTTCTATTTTCGGCATAGGCACCCGTAAATAAAATGTCCGAGGGCGGGACGAGGCGGCGCACGGCAAGCGAAATTTCGTTACAATCACGCCGTGCATACTAAACGGCTGAATCGCGTAAACACCTCGTGTTTTCTCACTAAAAAGCGTGCCGGTAATCAGCCGATTTATTTTTGAGCACTCTCTTCACGAAAATTTTATGCGGCTTATTGACAAAGCGAGCCTTCTATTAGCCGCATCTATTAAACATTGAAGCATCAAGTATCACAGTACTCCTCTATCTTCCGTTCGGCAAACGAAAACACAATGTGTTTATTAGCGCAATTCTGTAGTGTCCTGGGTTCAAGGTTATTGCAATTGTAACATGAAAGCGTCTTTACAATGTTGCTCAGCAGTAAGCGTGGACAAAACTGTAATGATTGATTGATTTAATTCAGATTTGTTTTGCGTTTTCTTCACTGTCAAAGCTAGCAATAATAAATTATTTCATAACTAAACTTATAACCTAAAATGAAGACACCTTCGTCACGAGATCCATTTCCAAAATACACAAAATAAATCATAATATCATGCATATCTCGAAATTAAATTTTATGGTAACATTTGCATGTAGTGAATAGTGAGCAGGTCCGGTATCCCGAGACCGAGCGATCTCCATACGTTATCTCGCTGTTGCCGCGCCATTACGCGTTACTGCCTTCCGACTGGCGTGCTTCCTCTTACAGTGCCTCTAAGTAGAGCGGAAAGAGTTAATTAGCCGGGTCTGCAGCCAGCGACCAAAATATAGACCTCTTGATACATCAACGTAAACATCATTATATAATATCCTTGTTCTGAAATCATAATAGGTTACGATTGTCGTCGTTATGTTTGGGAGTGACTTATCCTAGCGCTAGTCTTATTGTTAAGATGTTTCTATATATTTTTTTCTATTAGCGTTAACGAATATTAAGGCATGTTGGTTACGAACTTCTGTATAAAATCTGGCTAAATAAATACCACCGTAGTATTTATTTTATTATTTATTTATTAACACTTTGTACACGAGGTATACAGGCGGACTTAATGCCATGGGCATTCTCTCCCAGTCAGCGGTAAGCGGTACCCAAAATTTGGCGACTTTATAGTATAAGCCAGTATAGTATTTCGCAATACATGGAATACATGTCTCAGGATTATAAGCACAGACCAGTGCCTATTAATAATTTTAAAGTAATTTCAATGTATAAATGTCGTAGGTCCTGCTTATAGACAAGCAAGAGCCAATTTTATTGGTATGAAAAGTAAGCGGCTGTTTTATATTCTCAAACTGTTTCAAAGCTAAAATAGCATACGAACTTTCTCAGTTAGTTGTGAAATTGCGTGAAGTGTCATGTCAGCATCTGCGTGGCGTTTGCGGGGTGACGGCGGGGTGACGGCGGGGTGAGGGCGGGGTGAGGGCGGGGCGCCGCGCTCCGCCGAAAACAAGCTGCGATTTCCACGCTCGCTTTCACACGACGTGAGCGGATTCGCTGTTTGACGAGCGATTAAACACGTGACGCCGTTAAACCACAAGAGGGAGATTCGATTAGTGGCTTGAGTACTTAGTAAATTTAGCATTTATTGTACAGCAATATTGGGTTTTAATCTCTTAAGCTTTAGAAATGTTTTCATAGAATATGCAGTCATAAAGAGCAACGTTATATTGTGTAATATTATAGTCATATCGATTTTGTTTTGCACCATTTCTAAATTGTCGTCCTACCTGAGTAGCCATTTCTATTGGAAAACCAAAAGTAAACACTTGAGATTTCCTTCAATGGTTCGTGTAGTAATTGTTTGGAAACCATTTGGTAAGAGTCGCATAGTTGGGGCAAGGAATAAGGACATGCAGTACTTTTAATTATAATCGAAATCTGATCTCTCAGCGTGAAGGACACTTAAGTTGCAGGAAGGAGAAAAACGTATTCTGGCAAACTATTGTATTTCACGTAAATATATAAAATAAAATAGTTTATTTAAAGTTGCAATTACCATTGTATATGTCGCTGATGGTGATGATGGTATGCTGTATTATGTAGACCAGTGGGTGTGCGACGTGCGCGCGCCGGGCGTGCGGCTGCAGTGCTCGCCCGCGCGCGGCGCGCTGCCGCCGCGCTCCGCCGCCGACGTGCTGGTCAGCGTGTACGCCGCGTGCTGGGGACTCTACCGGGACCAGATACTCATACACGTACTTACTTCACTTACATCTCTTACAAACCGCAGGTTATACTCCACCCAAAGCGGACGGCAAAATGACCTACGCGAGTTCCGTTAAGCTCCGTCTGCCAAAACAAGCCCCGGCAATGGAGCCTCGCGCGCCTCTCCCGTGCGTAGTGGCTTACCCGACTAGCGAGCGGACAGCTGATCTCACGTCATCGTCTGCCACGAAACAGGCGCTGTTTAATGCAATTAAACCTAGCGACGACGGGTTTCAAATCGTAGGCGTTAAAAACCGCGAAAGCTGGCGTTGTACTTCGCGTTGCCAACGAACGTCAGATTCACAAACTCCAGTCGGTGGATGCATTAAAATCAGCTGGTTTACGTTTAGAGAAACCAAAAGGTCGACGTCCGCGAATTTTAATTAAAGATGTCCCATCCTCAATGGAAGACAAACCGTTTTTAACAGCTTTGTATCGGCAAAATATTAAGGATGAAATGCCAATTAAGGAGGATTTCATTAAATCCGTAAAATCGTTCGGCGACGTAGTTTGGAACACGGACGTAAATGGATAGGCGTGGAAATTGATTCGGAAGTGAGAAAACATCTAGTTGCGACCAAAGAGAAACTATTTATAGATTGGGCAACTTGCAGGTTTATTGATGACGTGGAGATAGTCCGCTGCCTCAATTGCCAACAATACGGGCATGTGCATAAGTTCTGCACCATTAAAACACCAACTTGTGCCGTTTGTGCCGAGGCACATGAAACCAAGGCTTGTCCACATAAGGACAATCGTGATTTTAAGCCCGTATGCGCAACTTGCAAACGTTTTAAGAAACCCCACGACCATCGCTGTGGGTCTCAGGAATGTCCGTCATACAAACATGAAATTTAGAAACCCTCATTTTGTCAACTAATTATTAAATAAATTTAATATGGATAACTTTATTATCGGACAAGTTATATCTCCACAACGATAGGGTGGCGACGTCGGAATTAGATACGTTAGTTCGGGATTATAAACTCGACGTTGCACTTTGTACAGGAACAATATCAACACGCTCGACTGCGTAGCAGAGTCGTACAGCTTGATAGCAGCTCACGAGCTGGCATTTATGTAGCGAACTCTAATTTCACTGTAACTTCAGTGCGTAATCTCATGACGTCACACTGTGCAGTCGCGGAGGTTTCAAATCCGAGCTGTAAGGTTTTCATAGTGAGCTGTTACTTTCAATGCTCGGTGACCCGGTAGGACCACATATACACCATCTCCGCCAGGTTTTACGATCACTTGCAGGTCGTAAAGTAATTATAGGCGCTGACGTTAATGCGTCATCTACTCTTTGGTATGGCAAATATCGATCCACCGATACCGATCGGCGTTGCGCCGTCGAAGATTTCATCGCAGAGATGAATCTTGGTATTCACAATACTCCCGATGCACCACCAACATACTGTAGCCCTACGGGCGAGTCTTCTATTGACGTCACACTTTCTAGTGGAGACGTTCGACTTGATAGGTGGCGTGTCCTGCCGGATGCGTCATGTAGTGACCATCGCCTGATTGTGTACGAATTCTTGCCTAGATTGACACAAGGTTTTATTCATAACAACTATGATTTTAGATATAAAACTAAAGGGGCTAACTGGGACTTTTAGCTCTTTATTTGCTAGACATGCCAGAGATTTTACTCGCAATGATCTCTCACCTGAAACATGTGCTGAACTTATGTCGGCCACGTTCACATACTGTGCAGATGTTGCTATCGGTCGAGGTTCAATTACAAATACTCGTAGATGTGATTGGTGGAACGAAAATCTAGTCCACCTACGCCGAATTTTTCGTAGGGCGCGCAGGAGGTTTAATAGGCTTAAAAGCGTTGTGTCACAGGTGACACTTTTACATCTGCTTTTAATGAACTTAAAATGGCCAGGTCGCACTATAGAGCAGCAGTACAAAAATCGAAAGGTAATTTATTGCGTAAAATCGCCGCGCGGTTAGATAAGGAGGGCCCGTGGTCTCCTTTATACCAAGAGTTTAAAGCAAATAGACCAATTAATTTATCTTACATCGATAATATTAAATTTAATAATAGCTATACGACTGGTATTGAGGAGACTAGAGGAAGCACTGTTGCATTCACTTATACCCGATGATATTATTAATGACAACAATTATCACAACCAAATTAGAATGTGGGCCGCGGAATTGCCAAACTCTCCAGTCTCAAACCTTGCGACATTAGATGAATTTATTGCCATTGTTGCATCTCTGCCGTTAAACAAAGCCTCCGGCGAGGATAAAGTGTCTAACAAGATGATTAAAGAAGCGTGTAAATCAGCCGGAGATTCGTTACTATCTGTCTTTAACCGATGTATTGCTGAAGGTATATTTCCGCGAATATGGCGCTCCGGTTTCATTCGAATAATACCTAAAAGTGGCGACAAGGCTCCCGATGATCCCAAGTCATATAGACCTATTACGTTGTTACCATCTTTAGGTAAACTTCTAGAACGCCTCATTGTCCCTCGTCTGCTACCGGGCGGACCAGTATTTCACAAAAATCAATTCGGATTTACCATAGGTAGGTCGACTACAGACGCGGCAATATCGGTTAGAAGAACAGTAAGTATATCGGAACATAAATATGTACTCGGTATCTTCTTAGACATCTCCGGTGCCTTCGACAATGCTTGGTGGCCTATGATACTTCTTAAGTTAAAAATACGAGGCTGCTATAGGAATATATATTCCCTAATTTACTCATACTTCTCGTACGGAACATCCAAACTGAAACTCGGCCACCATGCCGTGTCGAAGTCGCTGAGTATGGGATGTCCACAAGGCTCAGTTGTAGGTCCTTATTTATGGAATTTGAGCTTCGATGATTTTCTTTCAATTCCCTTACCTGTAGGATGCACTTTAACCGGATATGCGGATGACGGCCTCTTACTAATAGAATCTAATAGTAGATCGGGGCTTGAAAGTTTGGCGGATACGTGTTTACAATTAATATCTGAATGGGGTGAAAGAAATCGCCTTACATTCGCACCTCACAAAACGTTCCAACTGCTTTTAAAAGGTATATTAAAATCACCGCCGCGAATAAAATTTAATAATATTGTTGTAAAAGGAAAGAATCGGTTTGTTATTTAGGTTTGATTTTAGAACGAAATTTTTCCTTTCTAGAGCATATAAAAACGTCGGGGAAAAATCAAAACGTAACTTTTACGCCTTGACAAGGATATCGACCTCTACATGGGGACTGTCTTTCACTACGCTCAAAATCATCTATGGAGCGACTTACTTAGCTTGCATTACATACGGATCACCTGTATGGGCCGATAGGGCAACTATCGGTGCTGTGCGCAGAAACTGCTCCAGAGTCAACGATTGGCGTTGATATTCTTGTGCAAGGCGTATAGAACTGTTAGTACAGAAGCTTTGCCTGTCCTCGCGGGTGTACTCCTGTCGATTTGAGGTACAGCG